>NC_084597.1:46717130-46919630 GCF_033807715.1 Cololabis saira | reverse complement strand
GCATGGCAGTCAATCAGACGCACTCACAGCCTGCGAGGCCACGCGTAGTTATTGCATTGTCCTGCTGAAATAAGCACGTGAGAGGGATTACATTGTTGGTAAAAAATGCCTCTTTAAAACTTCAACATATGCTGCTTCATCAATGGTACCGTCACACATGGCGCAGTCCTGGATTATGAGGCTCCGTACCACCAGTTATGATACGTTTTCCCATTCACAAGTAGTCATTTTCATTTTTGGGACATCGATTTTTCCCAATGTGGACTCATCGGACCACAGAACATGTCCACTGTCTGTCTACGAGGAGACGGGGCTCAGTGCACTCAAGGCTGTTTTGAACCGATATACCATAATCAGTGTTTCTGTAACAAACCTTTAACAAACCTGGTCATCCAAAGAAATAACCACAACAACTAAGGTGCGTATCTTCAATTCCAATGTGAAAAGCATCCTTCTCTACGGTTCAGAGACGTGGAGAAGGACAAAAAGGACGTTGCAAAGGATACAAACCTTCATCAACTGCTGTCTGAGGTGCATATTGAAAATCAGGTGGCCAGACAAAAAATGAAAAACGAGGAACTGTGGCAGAGAGGAAAACAGGAGCCAGTAGAAAAGCAAATACTGAGGCGAAAGTGGGGATGGATCGGTCACACCCTGAGGAAACCAGCGGCTACTATCACACGCCAGGCCCTGACTTGGAACCCCCAGGGGAAGAGAAAGAGAGGGCGGCCCAAAAACAGCTGGAGACGGGACACTGAAGCAGAACTCAAGAGCCATGGAATCAGCTGGGGGAGGCAGAAAGAACAGCCCAAAATGCTGTTAAATGGAGAAAAGTCGTCGGTGGCCTATGCTCCACTGGGAGCGACGGGCCTAAGTAAGTAAGTACCATAATCCCGATTCAGGTTACGTTTCTTGGATGTAGACCAAGGCTGTGATGAGTGACAATGGTCTTCCACGTAATCATGCTGATCACAACGGCACAATTCATCGTGCAAAAAAAGCTCCCCAAGGACTCAAAGGTCATGCAAGTCCAACAGTATTTCCAACCTTGGTCTTTACTCAGAGATTTACCCCAAATTCCTAAATCTTCTTCCAAAGTTCTTCCTAAACATTTTTTCAACTCATCAATAGTTCTCTCTGAGGCATGTGGCAGGGTGGAGGAGCTGCAGCCACTCAGGCTGACGGGACACAGGTGTGGCCCGTCAGCCTCTCCACCCTGCCAGCCTTATAAGGGAGAGACAGAGAAGCTGCAGGGTCGGAGAAGCTGCTGCTGGTCCTGGGAGAAGGTGCTTGGGTACGTGTGAGAGTGGTTGGTGACAAATAAAGGGTTCTGCCACCAAACTCTGTGTCCTCTCTATCCTGTCGGTCGGGCCCCGTAGCACTCGCCGTGCTACAAGGCACAACTGCTCCTTGCTATGAAACCCAAGCCAAGGTGGCTTGCACCTTTTTTTGATCCAGCCCTGTCATTTTTTTTTATCTGATGGGTGTAGATTGTGTCATTTATCTATTCTATAAACCTTTCTGTCTTTTTTGGACTTTGAGCGTGTTCCTTGTATCAGACTCTAGATGTGTACTGTAGATACACATTTCTAAAGTGATCAAATCTTCCTTGATGCTTTATGTGTAAAGGAAGCCTGTGATAGTCATCACCTTTGATGTGGTGTAAGTCACGAAAGCAGTTCAAACCATCTACCAAACTATAGATTTACACCTTTGTTTCATGTCGTGGGCGACCCCGAGTCTCAAAGCGACGACGTGCAGACATTCTCACATACAATTATCGTGAGTTATTTGTTCTCTTTTAAACAAATACACTCTCTGAAATCTGGATGACAGATACACCTTAACCTTGTGCTTTCAGACATCAGTTTGGAGATGAAATGTTTGCCGGTGTGAGCTGAGGGAAAGCAGTGGTGAGAGACAGGGAGGCAGCAGTAGAGCAGACAGTCAGAGAGCTGACATCTTCCATATTTGATGCATCCAGTCAAAGGTAATTAAGTTCTGGGTATTGCATGTGTGCGTGCATGCGCGAGTCTGTGTGAGTGCACGCACACATCTGGATGTTTGGATTTCAGTGATTGTAATGATGTGTGTGTGTGTGTGCATGTGTGTGTGTGCGTGTGTGTGTGTGCGTGTGTCAGTGTGTGTGTGTGAGTGAGAAACGAAGAGAGAGAGGGGCAGATTATCTGTGTCAGTGGCCATTTGCTCACAACTGGAGCCACATCGGAGAGAGCCAGAGGCAGAGAGCATCATGGGTAAATGAGCACACTCTGCCTGGCGTTTTTCCACACAGTGGGCCGAGGGAGGGGAAAGAGAAAGAGAGAGAGAGAGAAATCACATGCCAGATGACCTGTCTCCTCCAGTGTACACTAGCGTTGCATTAATTCCCTGCGTGTGCGTACACACACACACACACACACACACACACCCAAGAGAAGCGAATATAAAATAATAAGAGGCAGGCTCTTAACGGACACAATACCTGCTAATCTGGAGTTGGCGTAGGGAGGTGAGAGGCTGTCATGGGATGCCATATACTGGGAGCCATCCGCATAACTCTGGAGAGGGAGACAAGATAAGCAAACAGATTTCCTTATTTAATCTGACCACTTTTAATGGCATCAGTGGCCTCATCTGCACAGTAACAGGAACACTAATAATAGTTGCACTGACAGAAGCAGACTGAAAGACCTTATCACAATCCTGTATATTGTTCTTTAAAACTTCTCAGAAGACGGTGAGAGTCTGACATTTTGAAGAACTTGTGAATTTCCTTTGCTGCTGAGAGAAGAGGGCATAAACGCGTCCTTAGAATAATAATCCCCAGAGTCTGCCGCTTTGATCCGTGTCAGGCTGGCTGACCACTCCACGCTGCATCTTGTTTACTAGATGATGCATTTAATTCAAATGTTTACAGATTTTATGGGAATTCTGGGCTTAAAAAATCATTTTATTGATTGTTTCATAATTTATGCTTGAAAAAAAAAAAAAGTTGTGGTGACTTCCAGACAGGCATCATCTTCCTGAAGTGTCTGAAGATTAAATTTGTCATGATACAGTGACACTGACACTGTATGTTGCTATATAAATAAAGCTGAATGGAATTGAATTCAGCTTTATTTATTTATGGATGTACTGTACATGGTTGCACACAAGTTGGAATGATTTATCTTTTTAATTTCGTAAAAAAAAATGTATCCCAAGCTACAGTAATGGGTACCAGTGTAGTAGAAAATAATTTTTAGTTGCACTGACCATTATGCATTAAAATTTAAAACCGTCTCTTCTCAGTTACTATATATTAAATGGAGACTGTGGATATTTGGTTTTGATCAAAAGTATCCCCTATTTTAATACTTTGTTCTGTTTTTTGTTGTTGTTTTTATCTGGTTTCTTTTTTTGCAAGATTCACCCTCAGCCTGGAGCAGTCATTCCCTGCGTACATTTATCAGTCTCTCAGTTTTTCTTAACTTTTTTTGCATTCACTTGAGATTTTGGGGCGTTTACTGGCATGCTTTGGATCGTTGCAACAATAACATACTTTACACGATTTCAGCCAAGGCCTCAACCCAGTTAGGGGGAACAATACCACTATTTTAGTTACCCTAGTTTTGGTTGAACGATGGCCCAGGTTGACTGTAAAATGGCTTTAAATCGTCAACCTTGACTTGTACTTGTTGGGGAATCTTGAGGATCCTTCAGTGTTTGCAGCAAGACCTTCTATAGGTCTGTGGTAGATGTTGCAGTTCAATCTGCAGTTATCTAACGGGGTGCCCTCATTTTTAAATGTCTTAACCCTATAATGCCAGATGTAACATGTTTGATACATGAATTTCAGAGACAGTTGTACTACCCCATAATGGAAAAATGATTATTTTTATAAACCCCAAAACAATTCTAAAAAAAAAAAACAACAACAATCAAATAAAAACGGTATAAACGTATCTAATGTACAGTAGTCATAATTATAAGAAAAAATATTTTTTTTGAAATTATCAAACACAAAATTGGAAGTGTTTTTGATTTCAATATATAGTTGTTTTTAGTTTTTTTTTAAGATTTTTTTTTGGGCTTTAGTGGCCCTTTATTGAAGTTGCAGACAGGAAAGGGGTAGAGAGAGAATGACATGCAGCAAAGGTGCGCAGGCCGGGATTCGAACCTGCGACCACTGCACGAGGACTGTAGCCTCAGTATAAGAGCCGCTGCTTAACCCACTGCACCACCGAGCGGCCCAATTTCAATATATAGTTAACACTTTAAATTAAAAAAAAAAGTTTGCCCTGCTTCTTGGAACCGGTACAGCCTCATACTCCAGCAGGAGCTATGAGGTCCGCTAACCGGCTGCTCCTGGACGTTCCCAGGTCAAAACTAAGAACCGAGGAGTTGGAGCATTCCCAACACGCTGGAGACATTTTAATATTAAAGCTGTTAGCACACTTGAAAATTTTCATTGTCTTTTAGTCCCAGTTGGGCAAATTCTCAGGTTTTTTATTATTCAAACATTTGCTTTATGTTGTGATTTTAAGCTTTTAGTGCATGACGTTTAATGTTCTAAGTTCGGTTAACTCCTTGTTTCAAATATGTTATAGAAATAAAGTTTGACTTGAGATGAATTGAACTGAATATTTCTACGAGCATTACAGAATCTAATGCCAGGATAAATTTGATGAGAGATCTTACAAATTTAAAGTATTTGCCTAGATTTGACTAAAAGCTGCTACGGTCGTTTTTATGTTTATATACCAAGTACAGGGTTTAAAAGACGGGGTACTAAGTTTTGTCTGTATCTGTCTTATAACTAGGGTTGCAAAGGGGTGGAAAATTTCCGGTAAATTTCCGGAAACTTTCCGGAAACTTTCCATGGGAAGTTAAGCTGGGGAATTTTGGAAATATTCCAAATTGGAAACTTTCCATGGGAATTATGGGAATTATGGGAATTATGGGAATTTATGGGAATTATTGGGAATTTATGGGAATTAACTGGAAATTGGGGGTAATTTAAACAAACTGTATCATATCCAAACATAAATGTAAATATTTATTTTGTCATAAGCAGATATCCATGGTCCAATGGTTACAGAAAACCGTCTTGCTGGAGTCAGAAAAAACAGCATCAAATTTGAGGTAGCTACCACCATAATAAGCTAGCCTCTTAAATGGTCAATGAAATGAAAAATAGCTTTCATTTAGCACCTAACTTACCAGCTAGCTAGCTACTGTGTTAATACATTTGTATTTAATATTTGCAAGTTAAACATTAATACCATTATAGATCAAATATATTTACCCCATAATATTATCAAAACTTACTTGACTTTATATAGTCCGTGGCTCAAATGTGTGGCTTCAATAGTCTTGTGCTTTGAGCTCAAATGTGTGGCCTCCAGGCTTCAAGAAATCACCTGTGCATGTGATGGAGGAATGCACAGTGCCTGTAGGGGGCGTGGCCTCAATAGCCCTGCAGTAAGCAATGTGCTGTGTGCATGTGATTGAGGAGTGTACTTGCATTAAATCTGGTTGTTTTAGCCAAGACTATGCTACAATATATTTCCCCCAACTATATTTAAGTTCCCTGTTAAGGGCCAACCTTCAATTCGGTAAATTTCTTATTTATTCCCGTTAATTGCCATATATTCCCGTTAATTCCCATATATTCCCGTTAATTCCCATGGAAAGTTTCCAACTTTGAAAATTCCCGGAATTTTGCAACCCTACTTATAACCATCTTCAACTGATCGCTATCCTCCTTGGTAAGTGGTCAGTTGTTACCTTGGAAGGACGACTTCCACTGGCCCATGATGGTGCATTCGTCCTCTCCTCCATACCTGTTTCAGAAAAGGGTGCAGGAAGAAAAGAACAAGAAAATTAAAAAAATATGTATTCAAATCACCTAAAAATATCTGAATGACAAAAGATATTATATGAGATGGGAAAAAAGACACAGTTCAAGAAAAATAAATTTACATGCATTTATTTTATGAGATTTGAACTCCTGAAATTTTTATGTCCTTTGTTTGGTGTCGACGAGCAACAAATCTCCAGTCTTCAGATGTTAATTTTAATCACCGCTTTTGACTTACTAGTGACAATTAATCATCCATATATAAGTAATGATGGGTCTTTAGTCAACTAAAGCTGCATAAATCACTACGTCTCCACTCTCTGTGTCATTAAATATTATTGATTATGATTGTAGAGCCTTTTATGTGTCTCCACAAAATTTAATGGCTCTTTAAGCTTTTGCAGGCCATTAATCCCATCGCCACCGCACATGATCCCAGTCTTATATCTGACAGGTCAGCGTGCTGACAGGTAGCCTGAAATCAGTGTTGGATTAGTACTTTATTCAATTTCATTCATTCTTTTATTCTCTATTTTTAGTCAAAAGTCTTTGAAACATCTGACTTAGTAGAAAAGTCGCCTTAATAGTCGCTGATAATCAGGTACCTTTACCATTGTTCTCATAAGTTTTCAATGAGGGCGTGTACTAAAATAGTGCTGTAACCCCGTTGTGTCATTTTTATTTATTTATCCTTTATTTATTCAGGAAAGTCCCATTGAGATACAATATCTCTTCTGCCAGGGAGTCCTGGTCAAGATGGCAGCAAAAAAATAAATTCATATAAAAGAAAATACATACAAGGAGAAGTAACTTTACAAAAAATAAAAAAATATCAAAACAAGAAACAAACATAAAACATACAAGGATCAGAAAGCTAAAAATAATTCATGACAAGAATGACACTTGATTAAAAACAATGACATTGTTCTGTGAAAACTGATTTTAACATGTGTTTGAACATGTTAAGAGAGGGTAAATATTTAAGGTTGAGTATGTGTTGTAGCTCATTCCAAGCTTGCGGTGAATAAAAGGAAAAGGCTGATTTACCAACTCTGTTCCAGTGCTTGGGACCATGAGGAGAATTTTCTCTGATGATCTGGTGTCATAGCTGCTAGAGTAATATTTCAATAAATTGGATATGTACAGAGGTAGTTTACCCAGTAATGCTTTTGCAATAAATATTAACATATGTGATTTTCTCCTTAGACTCAGTGAAGTCCATTCAACCATTTGATACAAATTACAATGATGTGTACGTGCACTTGAACCTGTTACAAACCGCAAGGCAGCATGATAGACTACATCCAGTTTTTTCAAAAGAAATGAAGATGCATGCATGTAAATTACATCACCATAGTCTAATACTGACAAAAAGGTACTTTGTACCAATCTTTTTCTAGCAGCAAAAGGAAAACATTTTTTTGCACGAAAATAAAAACCTAACTTTGGTCTGAGCTTTTTTAGGAGGCTATCAATATGTCATGAAAATCTCAGGACTGTTGGAGACGACAGAGGTCAGGAGACACGTCGGAGCAGCACATACTCAGCTCACAGCAGATCATCGGCTCATCAAAACTGCCTAAAATGTTCAAACACTGCCCTCACACACGGAAAACAAGCGCAAACACACTCTGCTGATGCACGCATTGTCATGCACAAATCTCTTTTCAATAGGCTCTCCTTTGTGTCACTGCGTGTATGGTGAGCAGCTTACAATCATCGTGCAAATCATTTGGAGCGTCAGCTGATCTCTCTGTGAGTGGGCGTGCGAGTGTGTGTCTGTGTGAGCACAGTTGAAATAAACTACTTCACTTAAAAAAGGCCATTTAGTCCGATGCCAGAAAGTTGATCACTTGATAAAAGTACCTTTGGGCTATGTATTTGTGAAACAGAGTAGCATCTGACAGAATACAAATATGAGGGTTTAGTGAAACTACAAAAAAAAAGAGAGTGAGAGAGAGAAAGGGGATGGTAAATTAGATTTGGTACCACTATAACACATAGTGATTTGGGTTGAAGGAACGTACGGCATGTACAAACATTAAATGAACACCTGGAAGTGGAAGTTCATACTTTGGAAGAAGAAAACACATGAATTTAGGAACCATGCAGGATTACACTGGATTTGAGTAATGTAAAACATATAAAACATGCAAAATTAAGACGTATAATACGGCCAACTCAGCTGAATATTGGGGAAAAATTTGTGATTTTTTCATCTGATTTTAGGGAAGCATTTGATCAGATCAGGGGAAGAAAAAGGTAATGATTGGACAGGAATCAAACAAACTAATCAAATATAAATATGGGTGTATGTCAGGAAGAGGTACTTCAACCACATGTGACTGTAATTGCCTCCAGTAAAGAAGAAATAATTTAACCCCTTTACCCTGTCAGCAAAATAATAAATAATAATAAATAAATAAATAAATAAATAAATAAATAAATAAATAAAGCAACTGGGATGCATTACATTAACAGATGCAGTGCTACATTTAACATTTATTTCCCCAATATTTTGATCCAGTTTGTGTGTGCTTAAACAGGAGAGGTAGACATTTAATTAAAAGTAAGATAGAAAAGTTTGAAAACAGCTGGTCCAGAAACACAAGAGGTAGAGGCAAAGATGGGGAGAGGAGGATAAAGAACAGGCCAATTAAATAAAGCATCCTCCTGCATTGAAAAGAATGGGGACGAAAAAGATTGGATGAGTAGGAAGGAGAGGAAAACGAAAGAAAACTACAAGTTGGTGTGCTAGAGTTCAAAGAAATGGAGGCAGAGGAGAGAAGGAGGAGAGAAGGAGGAGAGAAGGAGGAGAGAAGGAGGAGGGAAGGAGGAGAGAAGGAGGAGAGAAGGAGGAGAGAAGGAGGCATCCATGTGCCCTGAACCTGATAAGGCCTCCAACTTAGGGCTATAACTTACACAAGAGAGAGTGAGAGAGAGAAAGAGGGAGAAAATGTACACATAAGCAAGGAAGCTCTTTTAAAAGCCCATGTGCACACATCTCTCACTCTCTCAAACCATCACACACACACACACACACACACACACACACACACACACACACACACACACACACACACACACACACACACACGTACATGCATGAACACACAAACACACAGAGTACAGGTTATCTATCATCAGTTAATGAACTTAGACTGACAGACAGCCCCATGTCTCTCACAGTGATCCTATTAAGACCTGCCTGACACAAAACAGACTCCTATTAATACAGTTAGCCTGTGCATGTATGTGTGTCAGATCACTGCCAACAAAAACAGGCCTGCACACAAGTATTACAATTAAGCCAATCTTTGTGTCTTTACAAAATTAGACATTTGTTTGTCAATATTTGATGTGTATATTTCAAGAGAACGAACAAGGTGCGTATTACATTAATACAGGACATGCCAGTGATGCTGCTAATCGTTGGATTTCCGCACTTAAAAAGAAAATGTAGCAGTGACAAGCTCTTTAACATATACATGGACACATTTATCTTTCTTTACCACTACAATCAAGAAAGAAAAACCCACAACGGTCACTGAAATACTTTGAAAAATGAATAAAAATGATCATTTACTAAACATTGACCGGTGAAAATCTGACATGGCTTTTGAAAACCAGCTGAACTTTCAAAATAAAATACCATATAATATATAATTATATATATATATATATATATATATATATATATATATATATATATATATATATATATATATATATTAATAAGAGAAGTATCACAACAAAAAGCCTAAAAAATCCTCATGTGAGTCAAAAGTTGGAATTGAAAAAAAAAAAAAACTGGAACAAAATGTTTGCACAACCCTATAAAACGTCACGTGGCACAGTACACGATGAAACCAGGTATAGAAAATGAATGAATGGCTGGATGATCACAAGTTTCTTTAAGGACCAGCTCTGAGTAAAAGAGAAAAGAGACAATAACAGGAGGAGAAACACTGAAGAAGAAAAGAAGGCAAATGAGGAGACAGAGAGAAGGAAGCAAGAAAATAAATAAGGACAGGAAAGAAGAGGAGAAGACACAAAGAGAGGAGATAGGCAAGGAGATAAAGGCATGATAATGGAAGAAAAGGATAAGAAATAAACAAGCTGTGCAAGAAAGGAAACAAAAGGCAAGAAAAAGAATAATCTAAAGAAAAAGATAAAAGGGAAAGTAACGGCGTAAAAGTGATGAAAAGATGAAATGTTTGACAAAGATGTTTTATCATGAAACAAAAGTCAAAAGATCACAGAGGGCGAGTGGTATAAACATGCACGCCAACAGAGAAACAAAGATCCAATTCAGCTTCTTGTATTTGCACTGAACTATTTATCCTGAGTCGTGGATATACACATGCGCACACACACACAAACACACACACACACACACACACACACACACGCTTAAATGAGGCACAAGAATTAAGAATCAGATTACATTGCTGCATCTTCTTTAAAGCTGTTTAAAGCTGCTTAAATTACTCAGTAACGTGTGCATGTGTGTGTGTGTGTGTGTGTGTGTGTGTGTGTGTGTGTGTGTGTGTGTGTGTGTGTGTGTGTGTGTGTGTGTGTGTGTGTGTGTGTGTGTTCAATAAACTATCAGAGGAAGTGATGTAATGATCACATTCAGGAAGTCGATCACCTCCTGTTTTCTCCATGATTTTCTCCTCATCTCCCTCTTCAATTTCCTTGTTTTTAGTCTTTATTTTCTCAGTGCTAGCCTTCTTTACCTTCTTCTCATGCTTTTCTTCTTCAGACTTGTCATTCATTTATTTTCCCAAATTTCATTCTTGATGTCATTTATTTCATGACATTGGCAATTGCATTTATTGATCCATTTTTTCAGTCTTATACTATACTATACGATACTTTCCTATTTGCTCCTTTGTCAACCCTTTATTAGGGCCCGAGCACTGACAGTGCAAAGGCCCTATTGTATCTGTAGGCATTTTTATTTTTATTTTTACGATGAAATGAGGGCCTTTTTTCCCCCTAAAGGCTCAGTTAAAAAAGCTGCGTCAAAATGGCGCCGTGCCTACGGCGTGTGGTTTGGATCGACGCAGAGGACACGCCGTCACCTGCGCCGTCACTGACGTGCACCTCCCGAAAATTGTAACTACGCGTCGAGGAGACGCAGACCACACGCAGACCGAGAGGGCTGTGATTGGTTCGTTTGAAAGCGAAGCATTTCCGGTTTCCGGTTTGAATCAGTAGTGAACTTCCAGGGCTCTTTTCTTCGTTTATGTGTGATTTTTTTTGTTTTTGTTTTTTGCACAATAGTTGTCCTTATCTCTTTGATTTACTGTGACCGGAAAAAGTCGGATAAACCATTCAGAAAAAGATCGCTAACTAGTGGCCGCGGGGGGTACTGCACCGCGACCAAATGGAGAGACGGAGAAGTCAGAAGGGTTCAGCACACACCACACTTTCATTCAGCAGACCATTGTTTACACACACACATATCTTAAAGGACCGCAATGGAAATAAGCTTCTGCTTTATTGTGTTTTTATCCTTTTGATGATGGTGTGGCCTATGTATTTATACATTTTTCATTGTCAATAAAGATGTCAAATCAAATCAAATCAAAGCACGGCGTCACGGCTGCAGCGTGTGCTCTGCGTTGGTGTGACGCAGAAGCTTAATTCAGACTTAAACGTGCCCCAAAAGTCATCATTTCATGGTTTGCATTAATGGCCGTGGCAAAATGGCTCAACAGCGCCCCCTAGAAAACTTTGTTCCTCAAGCCCCACAATACGGTTTGACGTACATGCACGGAAATCGGTACACACCTGTATCATGTCGCAACTTAAAGAAAAGTCTCTTGGCGCCATGGCCGAAACCAAACAGGAAGTCGCCAATTTTGCATTAATGGTGTAATTTTGGCGCAATTTATGCCATTTCTTCGGCCCTTAATGCGGCCCGAACCGTAACGTGCACCAAGGTGTGTTATACATCAAAATGTGCGTCTCCATCCTTCGACGACGCGCATTACTTTTCTCTTTCAAAAGCGTTACCAGGGTAACGATAGATGCCAAAAAGCGTGCCCACCCTTCATCTGCATGAATTAGCCCCGCCCCTTCTTCTGATTGGTCCATATGTGATAGTTCCTATTTTCTGCAATAACTTTTGAATGTTTGACATAAACACTCGTGGGTGGTGTCATCGGACATGGGTTTGAGTCCTTGACCATAATTGGTGCAAATTAGCCCCTTCTTCTCATTGGTCGATATTTGATAGTCCCTGTTCTCTGCCATAACTTTTGAACAGGTTGTGATAAAGACATGTGGGTGGTGTCATCGGACTCGGTATTGAGTACTTGACCTTCATTGGACTGAATTAACCCCGCCCCTTCTTCTGATTGGTCAATATTTGATAGTTCCTACTTTCAGCCATAACTTTTGAATGGTTTGATATAGAGAGTCGTGGGTGGTTTCATCCGCTAAATGTCCAGGCCTGAAGAATCTACATGCAAGTCATACAAGCTTCCACTGCAGCCTGAACGTGCACAAGGATGCGAGGGCCCGTTCATCGCTGCTTGCAGCTTTAATTATCCTAGTTTTTTCTTCTTCTTCTCTCCTCTGTTCATCATTTGTCCTCACTCGTTCATGTCCTTTGTTTTTCTTGATTGGGTCTTCTCATTTTCCCCATCTCGTGTTTCTTTCTTGCATTTCCTAGTTCCATAGACGTGACACAGAGTCGGAGAATCAAGGTTTTGATGAGGACCACGGAGATGACATTTTTGAGGCTGTAAAAAGCACCAGAGCAGATGGAGCTGCCATCTGAACTTTGATAAAACCCATATCAGAAAACAAAATCCATTACTTTTGCAATCATCTCTACAAAGGACACTTGAAGAGGATGGAGATGCCAAATCAACTGATGTTACCATAACAATAAAAAGAGTAGAGCAATGATCAGTGCAACTGCTGCACAAAAACATACGGATTGCATGCAGAAAGACGACAGAACTCTGCTTAACACCGTCTGAACTTAACACTTACAAGTCAACCGTTATATCCCATACAGATGTAAGGAGAAAGCTGAACATGTGTGAAGTAGACCCAAACCTGACTGCAGTCCAGTCTAAACAAGACCTACCAGAAAGAGGGAACCGTGGTAACAGTATGATTCATATCTAATTCAACTGCGATATGTGCATGCATGTCATTATATCATGGAAAAATGAACTCAGAGATTTACTTTGTTTTTTTATCAGAACGTTATTGTCCATTCACAGACCAAGATGACAGAGGAATATGAGAGAAGATTGAGTTGCAACGGACTAGAGGGGTGAATTGATTTATTAATGTAATATTTGAGAGTGCAGAGTCTCTCTTTAGTTCTGAAACAACCAACTGTACTCGTGCAGGAGTACCTGCAACCCCTTCTGTTATCATTCACCTGTGCTTCTCTCCCTAAAGCAGGAAGGACTGAAGGGGAAGCCTTCTGTTCCTACCACAAGAGACAGGATTTCTGCAAAGAGCCTCCTGCACTTTTCTAAAGCGATCACAACCGGCTCTTTCCACCCCCACTAGGGGAGCAGTAGTGCACAAGGGAAAAGTGTCAAGGGAAAAGTGCCGACGCCGATTCGACATGTCGAATCGGCTGAAAAGCTCCCGACGGGCGGCCGACCTGAGGCGGCGTGCGGGACACACCGGGGAAACTATGCCGACAGACGCGAACCGACGCTCACCGACGGCCCGACGGCCGATTTTCGGCTTGGTGTGTCAAGCTACAAGCTAAGGTAAAGTTGACGACTAGAAAATAAGTGTGGCTTATTAGGAAAGGTATCTAAGAGAGATCCACTTATCTCATGGCAATCCAGATTAGGTTTACAAAATTTCACTTGAACATGACTTCTTGGACAGTTGATGCCAAAGTACATGTGGCCTCAATGCCCAGCACCCCCAGTGGGAGGGAGGACCGGGGTTTGCCTCGCAGCTGCAGGAGCTGGGTACCTAGCATCACTGAGTTGACCGTTACCATCTCTTCACTCAAAGTGTTCTTCAGTCAAATACCAGGCCATCTGTTTGAAAAGTTAACGCTTGTCTGAAACTGAGTCTTATAACAGCACAATGACCCCTGGCACACACGCAACTCTGCAACAGAAGAGCAGCAAAATAAAAGAGTCAAGGTGTCACAGTGGCCCGGTCAAAAATGGTAATTTCAATCCGACTGAAATGCTGTAGCTTCACCGACATAAACAAATTCCTCCTAACCTCAATGTACTGAAGCCACATCACAAAGAACAGAGGCCAAACAAGAAATAAAAAAGGACTCATTTAAGAAAGTGGCTCAGGAGGTCGAGCAGTCGCCCGCCAACCTGAAAGTCAGTAGTTTTATTCCTGACTGGCCTCCTGTCCAAGCGTCCTTGGGCAAGACACTGAACCCCACATTGGCCGTGATGTGTGATTGTGTGTGATAAAAGAAGGACTGCAGCACACAAGGATATGTCGATTTCTAAAGGCTACGACAGCGCTGTGTGAGTGTGTGTGTGTGTGTGTGTGTGTGTGTGTGTGTGTGAGTGGGTGTGTGTGGCTTGTGGTGTTAAGTGCAGTGAGTGGTCAACAAGAACAGAGAAGCGCTACATAAATACAGTCCAATTACCACTGAGGTTGATGTTGTTGAAAGGTACATTTGCACATTGTATAAATATAACTTACTCTGATTGCACGTCTTTTTTTTTTTTTTACATTAATGGCATATAACTGCCTTTAACACACTGAAACTCTTCTTTGCTATTAACGGCAATGTGACAGAACCATTGTCCCTTTCTCTGTGTCCCGCGTAACCACTCCAGTGAGTGATCTATCATGAGAGAGCAAGAAGACTGCCCCGCGGAGAGAGGACGGGGTCACCCACCTCTTTCATTCGGCCACATGGAAGAAGACGTGGACTTGTCTAACAGATAGAATATATACATGCATATATGTCATGCAGATATGCTCATTTGGACCTCCAGGAGACAAACAAACACGCCTATACCTTCAACCACTGCTGTCAGTGTACAAAGAGGAGCTTTGGTCTGCCTTATTAACCCTGTAATGCCAGATGTATCATATATGATACATACATTTGTGAGATATTTGTACCGCCCCCGTAATCAAAAAACGAAAAAAATTCCTACAAAACGAAGAAACAATCAAATAAAACTACATAAATGTATGTTGTGTATTCATAATTATGAGAAAAAATATTATTTGGAAATGATCAAATACAAAATTGGAAGTGTTTTTGATTTAAAGGAGCTTGAGGCTCCTTTTAAGAAATGAGACTCTCTAGCGCCACCCTTCACCACGACGGCCGTCGGGGGTACTGCAGCCAACAGTGAAGCCGGCACAGGAGAACGGGGAGAACGCGCATGCAGCGTCATGTGACGTCACATCCGCAGGACAGCGCGGGAAATTCGGCCCCACAATTCCGGTCACAATTGCAGCACATTTTGCAGCACACAGCCTGTTCAAGGCAACGGAGAGATACACTAGAGGGCTCATTCTTTTTGGTTTGGAACGCTTCATCTGACATTATTACTAGAAAACTTAAAACGTATACAGATTTTTTTCATAAATCCTGCCACAATCCTGCCTCAAGCTCCTTTAAATGTATAATTAACACTTCACATTTTGTCGTTTTGTGTGTATTTCATATGCCAGACATTAAGAGTTAAATTACAAAAGTGGTGGTGTAAGAAGAAAAAAATAAATACTTTTTCTAGACAAGGTTGAAGAAAAGTGAAGTCCAATTCGGGACAAGATTTCAGAACAAAAGCTCTTAAAAGTATTAATCTGACTCTTTAACTCTCCATACACTAATTGATCCTCTATATTTGTTGGTGTGTGTGTGTGTGTGTGTGTGTGTGTGTGTGTGTGTGTGTGTGTGTGTGTGTGTGTGTGTGTGTGTGTGTGTGTGTGTGTGTGTATTCAAACTTCAAAAGGTATTTGAAGGACATTTTCAGGAGGAAATCAGGGCTCAAGAGTTGAATGACAAGACCTTCATTCATGTTTCCTAGTCTCACACACACCAGCATTTCCTGTCATTAGCCCGTATAGCCGTTCTATAATTAGAGCATCTGGACCCAAGTATGTTCAGAGCCAGCACCCTCATGTATATGTGCAGAGACACATACACACACACTTCTCCTAAAGCATGCAATCACACAGACACGCACAGGCAAAGATTGGTAACCCATGCAACCACATGGAGTTACGCGACACACACCCTCAAAACTGTGCATGCTTTATATTTCAGTCACTTTTTTCATTGCTTTTATCCTGCTGTTTTGTTCATAAAAGAACATTAAAGCAAGAAAACAAACAACAGCTTGGAGAGCTAATGGCATGCTAAATGAAGAGAGAGAATAACTCATGTAGACAGAAAGAGGGAAGAGAAAGCGGGAGGGAGAAATGGAAAGAGGAAAAAAAAAACATTAGCAAGTTCAAACATGGCTTTCTTGAATAAGCCGTGTTGCATGTTTTTTGTGACAGCCGAGCTTCAGAGCGTACCGATGCCTTTCCAAAACTAGATTAATATTGATAATAAGGCCGTTCCTTTTTGTTTTGTTTTTGCCCCCCCCTCCCTATCACTGTGGTAATGGAAGAATAAGCGGTGCGGTGATTCCTTTGACAAACCCCCTCATATCTCCACACAAGCCCATGTGAAGCTGAGCCAACTGTGGCTTAGATCTCTGCACACCATCACAACCAGAGGAACAAAAGGAAACTCACAAAAAAAAGAAAAGAAAAATCTGTCTGCAAACTGGTCAGAAGCTAAAAAAGCAGCAGAGTTAGCAAGACTTTTATAAAGACTGAGTGAAAACAATGAAGATGAAGGCACAGAGCCAAAGGCTGCCTGGAAACTAGTTGTAAGCAGAATTAAAAAAAAAAAAAAGTAAACAGAGTTTTTGAAGTGGTTAGTGAAGTGGTCACAGGATTGTGTAGCCATTACTGCAGCAGTGGTTGTGAGTCAGACAGGATGTGATACATTACCCTTAAAATAATGAGAAAATTACCTTTTAAATACACATGTTCACGTCTCATACACACCTTAGTTTCGAATAGGCTCATGACATTAAGAATTAGCTTGAGATTTAACAATTCTCCATCTTACAAATGTGTTCAGTGCAAATGTGGCCCTATTACGATTCAATTTATGTGAAAAGGCCTTTATTCATTAATTTAATAAAGTTTTGCAGCTTTCAGTGAGTTTTTGCACCGTCACCCCGGCATCTGTAATTAGCATTTACGCTGCATTCCCAAAGTGTGTTTTACTGTAATTTATAAATATTGATCCCAGAAGTTACACTGGGGCCATTTTATGACAACAATCACCAGTTTTTTACCATTATATTTGAATATTGAGTTAAAACCATCTGATATCACCATGTATATCGCCAAAATTATACCAGGAAAGAGGCAGAAATGGCAACGAGAGGATTTTTTTTTCAAAGATTCCAGCCTGCACGTCACCGAAACACTGACGTGTGCAGTTATCTTGCGGCCTTGGTGTTTTGTTCAAACAGGGTTGGTAATTTGCCACGAAATTTTCACTTTATAAATCACAGACGTATCCCCAAATAAATTGAATCCCGTGGGAATGGGGTAGACTTAAAAAAAAAATAATAATTTCACTCAAAAATTATTCAATTCACAACCCCAGTATGTTACGTGATACCCGTCAAAGAAAGAACATAACATATCTTACTGCATCCTAGACATTCTTCCTTCATCATACATGCCCACAGGCAACTGAAGTCACCATGGCTGAAAGATGTCGGCTGTTGGCTTGTTGAGTGGAAATGTGCAGTTCCTTTACTGGCCAACTGAGGCAGCCTCCAAATAGGCCACACTAGGGCTGGGGATCGATTCAAATGTCAAGAATCGATTTGATTCCGATTCTTAAGATTCAGAATCGATTATCAAGATTTGATTCGATCCGATTCGATTCCGATATTGATTTGGGTTAGTGTTATTAAAACTGTTTTTTGAGCTGTTGCATGAATTATATGACTGTAGTTATGCAAAATATTACTACGGGTATTATATTGAGATTCAACAGCAAGTATTGCAGCTAATGATGCTGTAAGGACCAATCAGCTCCCAGAATGCTGATAGAACTGCTTTCAGAAACATCATGTGGGTCAGAATTATCAAACAGATCCAGGGAGGAAACAGAGACGGATGAAATCGCTTTTATTTTTTCCCACATTCCATTTTTATTTGTTCCATTTTCGATCTATTTTGGTTTTAAATTTTTGAGCATTTGGTTTTTAGCATTTTTTGCAAATGTAACCCCAAGACAGTGTATAAAGTAATGAAATATAGATAATGCATGCAATTATAACCTAACACTTTACTGTTTTCATACCTTTAAACATATTTAAAGGCAAAAACATGGCACCAGTTATTCTCGTGTCCAACAAAACATTCATTTTTTGGGGATAAACAAAAAAATAACCAAAAGTTGTAATGTAATGATGAAAAAATGCGCTTTATGTCATCCTGGTGATGTTCAGTATATACAAAATATGGCTAGAAAATACTGAAATCCGGTAGGAAATCCAGGGAGAAACAACTGAATGATATCTTCCACCTGTCCTTTTCTCACTTTTCTCACAGACTCAGTAAAGACAACTGTGACCGTTCACTCAGACAGACATCAGACGGACGGGTGGACTGGCAATGGAGCCACGAGACACTGTCAATCTTGAAACAGGCGAGCGGCGCCTTTGGACGCCACTTTGTAAGGAATTAGTCTCCGGGTAGATTTGTGGTTGACAATTAAATTAAAGCTTCTTTCTCTCGGTGGAGGTTTTTGTCTTTGGCTTCATAAAACTCTATCTCATAGACACCTGCCAGCTCACGGCCAACGCCAGCACAGTGGAGTGAGCTTAATCAAAAAGAGGGAGAGACAGAAAGGCTGCTGAAACCGGGGAAAAGTCCGGTGGGTTTGATGAGGAGACGCAAAGCCGTCTCTCAGCAAGTGCAGAGGGAGCTGGTAAAAGTGATGATGTGTAGAACAAGTTCAGAGAAGTACACTGAGACACGTGTTTTAAATTAGCAGGGGAAAATAACTTTCAGTCTTTATACCAATCTTTCTTTTTTTTTATTAAAGGTGGCAATGTGGCCACTTCCTCAAATAGTATTGAGAACATTTTCTTTTATTCAATGTTTAGTAAAGAGCTAGTGCAGAAACCCCCCCCCCCCAAAAGAATTAACTCAGCCTATTGGTTTTGCCATCTCCAAAGCTTGAAAATCAACACTTTTTATCAACAGGTTAAGCACAGTTTTTGAATTAAAAATATAGGGCTCCTATATTTTATATAAGTAATCTTAGCATGAAAGACCTCCAACATGAATAATGCACAAAGCACTTCCTGATTTGTAAAGTGGTATTAGCAGTCCCACGCCAATGTATTTGTACCAAAACCTCATTGATAAAACAAGGGATTTAATGAGCAATCAGCTACACTAGATCACAAAATATACAACACATTGACAGTGACTTTAATTTTTTAAATAAATAATGCACAAAACTGCATTTTTAAAAAACTATTATTTGTGGTCCAATAACAACTTTTTTGATCTTCGAGCCCCTCTGAGCAGGGGTGCACACCTTACAGAGACGGTCTGTGGTGTTTACAGAGCACGGAGACTTATGTTTGCCAACTTAAGCCGTCAAAGCAGTGCATTCTCCCTAGGCAACAAAAGTAGGCACTCTGGTACACAGGGCCGCCGCAAGGGGTGTGCGAACCGTGCGACCACACGGGGCCTCGCGCTATGGGCCGTTTTTGAAAAAAAAAAAAAAAAATTGAAACATTTTTTTTTTCGTTTTTTTTTCTCCTTTTTTCCCTTATAAATATCAACAGTCACGTTCCATTACAGACCTAAATATGTACTAGTCTGTGCATATCAATAAATATATGTGCAATGATGCGCGTGTCTGTTGTTCAATACAACTGCGTCAGACCAAGCGCAGACACAAGCTGCTCTGATCCAGACGGGTGGAGTTGGAACAAACTGTCACACAATGTCGAGAGAACGAGACAGATTCAGGAAATTTCCATCAGGGAATGAAAAAAGAAAAAAACTAAAGAAAATGGAAGAGTTTAATGCCTCTCTGAAAGGCTCGTTTGATACATTTGTTACAAAAATCAACAATCCGACCGGGTCTCAAGCAGCCGCGGGGCCCCGCGTCGAGGCAAGAGATGATGATGAGGCAGGGGAAGGTATCCAGTATTTTGCTAATTGGAGAGTTAAAATTGTGCATATAGACACCCGATCCGACCCGAAAAACCCAAAAATTTTGCGAGGGCCCCCCCCAGCCATTTCGCACAGGGCCTCGCAAATCTCCCAGACGGCTCTGCTGGTACACATGCGTTACAAGGCGAACCACTGCCTGAAGGCCTACTGTACGGTTTTTACCAGTCTAACATTGTTATGACTAATAAATCCCACCGCACGGGGTGCGCTTGACCCGTGAAACAGTGTCACACTCAGCTCCAACACACAAGCGTTGTCTTTCCACGGGTTTATTTTCCTCGATAGCAACTCCACATATGCCAACTTAAACAACGATCGTTGTCAGCAGGTAATCAACTGAAACATATAAATATAAACTATATAAATACAAACATCCCTACATTAACTTCACAGACATATTTATGATATTTACACAAATTAAAATGATTTCTTATACTAAACCCACCAGCTCAGCTTCACCGGTTAAACCGAGTCGCAGTATAAAAAACCACAGAAGAAGAAAATGAACGGTCGATATTACACCACCAATAAGACAATATGAACTGTGGAAGGCGAAATAACATGCCTGAACAAGAAACATTCACACACCAACAATTGTAACAGCTGCCTCTTTTATGTTAAGGTGGTCTTCCAGTTCGGTTTATGTGTTATTCCACAGTTCATGCACAGTAAAGAGATTGTCTGCAGTTATGTAGAAACTAAGATGCAAGACAGGTTTGTAGAACACATTTCACGTGGAAGGCAATTCAAAGTGCTTTTCATAGAACATGGAGCAAGATCCAAAGGAAACATTAAAAGTACATTTAAAACAACTACAACAGATAATTTCAGTGCAGCATGGGGAATTAACTTTGGTAAGCAGTGGTAAACACCTGAGGGTTTCTGGGAGTTTTGTTGCACATGAGAGAAGCATAAAAACTGAACGGTGCCCCTCCATGTTTAGTTCTGAGAACAGAGAGCAGAGCTGACCCAGGCGACCCAGCTGGTGCGTAAAGAATCACAAGGTCCGAAATGTACTTTGGCCTTAAACCATTCAGTGCTTCATTAACTAAAAAGTAGTATTTTGAAATCAATTCACTGACAAATGGGAAGTCAGTGTAAAGATCTGAGGACTGGAGTTGCATAATCCGCCTCCTCGGTCTGGAGGAGCTGCAGCTGCCTCATCCACTTTTTAGGGAGACCTTTAAGGACAAAGTTACAGTTTGCTAAAGATACGTGAATAGACAGGTTTTTTTCTAAATCATGCTGACACATCACTCCTTTAATCCTTAATATGTACTTTAATTGACACGCATGCAAACACCAATTAAAATTAAACTCTTTACTGCCTGTGTTTATTATGACTAGATAGCAATTTGCTTACTCTTTGCAGAAAATCCTGTCAATATATCCAGCAAGTATTTTGTTCCCGTGAGGCCGGGAAAAGGTTCTTGAAAGTAGGGACAAAGAAAAAATGAAAGTGATTAAATATGAAAAATGATAGAATGAAGGAGATGGATAGCAAATAGCGGTGAAGCCAAAAACTCTGGCGCTCCGTGTGAGGTATGGTGTGGTGAGGGCAGGGCCGCCGCAAGGGGTGTGCGAACCGTGCGACCGCACGGGGCCTCGCGCTATGGGCCATTTTTTGTTTTTTTTTCAAATTTGTTTTTTTTTTCCTTTTTTTTCCTTTTTTCCCTTATAAATATCAACAGTCACGTTCCATTACAGACCTACAGTAAATGTGTACTAGTCTGTGCATATCAATAAATATATGTGCAATGATGTGCTTGCTGATTGATGTCGCTGCGCGTGTCTGTTGTTCAATACAACTGCGTCTGACCAAGCGCAGACACAAGCTGCTCTGATCCAGATGGGTGGAGTTGGAACAAACTGTCACACAATGTCGAACGAGACGGATTCAGGAAATTTCCATCAGGGGATGAAAAAAAAAAAAAAAACTAAAGAAAATGGAAGAGTTTAATGCCTCTCTGAAAGGGTCGTTTGATAAATTTGTTACAGAAATCACGATCCGACCGGGTCTCAAGCAGCCGTGGGGCCCCGCGTCGAGGGAAGCCCAGATGATGATGAGGCCGGGGAAGGTATCCAGTATTTCGCTAATTGGAGAGTTAAAATTGCGCATATAGACACCTGATCCGACCCGAAAAACCCCAAAATTTCGAGGGCCCCCCCCAGCCATTTCGCACAGGGCCTCGCAAATCTCCCAGACGGCTCTGGGTGAGGGACTGCACAGTTACTGCAGGTGGCAGAAAAGATTTCCTAGATCTGTCCTTGTGGCAGTGAAGCTGCTGCCGGTCCAGGATGTGCAGAGAGTGTGAAGGGGGCATCCAGAACAGATAACAATTAGTTAAGAATCCTCCTCGCCGCCGTGGCCATGAAGCATCCAGTTTGCAGCTGATCACAGAGCCGGCCTTCGTCATCAGTTTGCTGATCCAATGTTTATCATATTTTCATATGCTGTCTTCCTGTTTCTCATGTCTTGTTTGTAATAAATGCAAACACTCCTGAACATGCAGATGTTTGTTTATTAGAAGGATGTACTGAAATGATGGTATTCAACTTAAAAATTAACCCTAAAAACAACCTTTCCGTCATTTATTCCTCCTCTTTTCCATCTTTTCATCACTCCTTTACCTCATTCTCTTCCTTCAGTGTTTACCGTCCTCTATTCACTTCCTTTCCTCCTCCCTTTAATCTTCTGCCTCTCCTCACTCTGTCACGGAGTCCTCTTGGTTAGGTGTAAACAGGACTGAGCAGCAAAGCAGAGGGGTTCCACTCCCGTCAGTTCCTCTTTTTGTCTTCTAGTCACGATTTGCCTGCTAACACCTCAGAGGAAGCGGTGAGGTTCACTTCAAAACAAAACTTAGGAATTAAAAGTCTTTTTTCACAGAACAAAGAGCGCAAAAACACTTTCTGAAAAACGTGTTTGCGGTGGGAGAACTTGTATGAGCTGAAGATCTATAGTTGTCTTTTTTAATGACAGGTTTATGACACATTGATTGAGGCTGATCTTTCATCTGAATGTATATACTTTTGCCCACTCGACCACTGTTGAATGAAGTACTTAAAAATATTCAATATTTGATTAATCGTCATGTAGGTCCTCCCTCAAAAGCCACTCAAAGCATGAAGAAGGCTCTGGACGTCGCCTCAAAGCCTGTCATATCCTGCAGTTGCTTCATCGTGACGGGATCTGCCCGATTGGAGGCCAGGTCAAGTTTTAAAGATGCGCGTTCTTTCGATCAAACTCTCCTGAGCAGAGGTGGGTGTTGTGGCTGACATCCTCCCTGCAAGGGCAGCCACTGCCAAGATGGCACATCGTTGGCTTTTCTTCTCTGGGACTTTTGCTGTTCAACCTTTATCTAATCAAAATAACACTTTCTGCACAGGAACAGTACCGTAATCCATTCCTTTTTAGCAGTTAGTTATATCAGACATACGATATATACATTTCAAGTCTTAATTTAAAGAAATGTCTCCTTGCCAACACTTCAAACCTTGGAAATGTTATCTTAATACTCAGACATTCTTCTGGGTCATTGAGGGATGTAAAATGACAGAGGATAGTGCACTCTGACACTTGTAATTACAAAGAAAAAAAACTTCCCTCCTCCATCATAAGTAAATTATTTGCTTACATGTTGCAGTCTCTAAATGTAGAAAACAGGCTGGAGACAAAACCTGGAAATGTGTTGCATGCTTTACTATTACTACTACTTTGGCTGATACAGTTATGTACAACACCTGTACACCTGTATGTGAGGAATCAACCCCAAGTGAAAAGCTCTGGACTAAAATAATAACAATTAAAGCTGCAAGCAGCGATGAACGGGCCCTCGCACTCATGGCCACCGTCCCCCATAAGCATATCAGACATGACACCACCCACGACTTCCTATGTCAAATCAGTCAAAAGTTATAGCAGAAAATAGGGCCAACCAATCAAAAGAAGGGGCGGGGCTAATTTTCACCAATTATGGTCAAGGACTCAATACCGAGTCCGATGACACCACCCACGACTCTTTATGTCAAACCATTCAAAAGTTATGGCAGAGAAAAGTATTCTAGGGGGCGTTGTTGAGCCATTTTGCCACGCCCATTAATGCAAACCATCAAATATAAAATTTATCACCAGGCCTGGCTTGCATGCAAAATTTGGTGACTTTTGGGGAACTATCAAATATGGACCAATCAGATGAAGGGGGGGGGGGGGGGGCGCATTTTGGCGTCTAGCGTCGCCACGGTAACGCTTTTGAAAGAGAAAAGTAATGCGCGTAGTCACAGGATGGAGACGCATATTTTGATGTATAACACACCTGGGTCCCCATTACGGTTCGGGCCGTATTCATTCTCGAAGGAATGGCTCATATTGCTCCAAAATTACGCAATTAATTCAGAATGTTTAAAATGGCCGACTTCCTGTTCGGTTTCGGCCATGGCGCCAGGAGACTTTTCTTTAAGTTGCGACATGATACAGATGTGTACCGATTTTCGTTCATGTACGTCAAACCGTACTGTGCAAACCATTAAATATCAAATTTTCCGCCAGGCCTGACTTGCGTGCAAAATTTGGTGACTTTTTGGGCACGTTTAGGGGGGCAAAAAGGCCCTCCTTTTGTCAGAAGAAAGAAAGAAAAAAAATTCCTACAGATACAATAGGGCCTTCACACTGTAAGTGCTCGGGCCCTAATAATAACTAAATATATGCCAATATTAGTTATATTCACGTGTAAAGGACAGCGTGCTGGAGCTCTATTGGAAAGAGAAAAGGTCAATGCATCATGATAGGATAACACCGGTGTACTGATAAAGTGTTGGGCTCTGCGCCAATTTTTTCCAAACTGGAAGACCACCTTAACATTAATCATACATGCCACCTTCAGCCACTGCTTTCCAGTCATCTTTTGGTGGAGGAAACAGTTCAAAAATAAAAATATCTATTCCACATATCTGGTCGCAAACCCATCAGTGTGGCTGTTGTCCAGTAAAAGTCACGACAAAAGAAACTGAAGATCGGCGTCTTAAATGTTACATTTATGCACAATTTTTTACATTTATCTAACCCAACAACTTTATAGTGCGGATGGGATTAAAAAAGAAAGATGGTACACCAACCACATGCACCTGTGCAGGAAGAGCACTGTGCATTACTTATGTAACAGTTGGTTTTATGTAGCGGGGAAGTGAAAATGGGGCTTCCACAAGGTTTGATCCACCGTGCTAATAATAGATGACCACCAAAACCAAACCTGAAAAATGATCCATTTACTGAGAAGTAACACACACACACACACACACACACACACACACACACACACACACACACACACACACACACACACCTTGACACAGTCTAAAAGTCTGATTCAAACCATAATTGTAAAAATAATAGCAGCTTATTGAACCCAGTTCCTCTTTAATACCCTTCTTCTAAATACTGACCGCGCACCAACAGGACTGTGCCAGATGAAGAGAAAGAAATCCCAGCCAACAAAAGACGTGGCTGCAGATCTCCACTTCAAGGGGGCACAGCAAATGTCAAACATCATTTCCTGTCCTTCAAGTGAAATGCTCATTCCTTGAAGTGAACGTTTTGAATAAGTTCTGCAAGTTAGCTCATTTACACCTATTTGAAAGTTATTTTGACTCTTACCATAACTGTCATCCACCCATCCATCCATTATCTATACCCGCTTTATCCTTTGCAGGGTCACGGGGGTCTGCTGGAGCCTATCCCAGCTCATTTCAGGTGAGAGGCCGGGGTTACACCCTGGACAGGTCACAAGTCCATCACAGGGACACATATATGGCACTTTTCTACTAGCACCTACTCAGCCCGACTCGCCTCGGTGCGGCTCATCCCGGCTCTACCGTTTTGTCCCCGTTTGTTTTTCCACATCCAGGTGAGAGGTGGGGAGGTTGTGGTGAAGCTGCTGTGACGTACTCGATTGCGCAACCGCTTTGTTCATGTCGGCGCTGATCAGAAATCAGCTGGAGCCGCGAGCGGCTGAGAGTAAAACAGAGTGGCTGTGGATCTGATCGTTCCTTATCGCCCGTCTACATCCATTTTTTAATTCTCTCGTCAGCCACCAGGTTTATGAACATCTGCACCTCAGAGTTGGATCACCAAACAGACGTTTGCGCTGTATAATAAAATCGCTGCGAGCCGCTCTCGCGCTGACTCCCGCTTCCTGATTCAAACGTCTGACGGCCCCCCGACCAATCAGTGGCGAGGAGGGTGATGACGTCAGATATAGTGCCGGCTCAGCCCGGTTAGAACCTCTGCAGAATGGTTACAGAAAAAGTATCTGCTTGGCGCCACCCGCTTCAGCCCGTAGTGGAAAAGCGCAAGACGGGGGCGTGGCGGGTAGAAGCGCGCTGAGTAGATACTAGTGGAAAAGGGCCAATAGAGACAGACAACCAGACTTACTCACACTCACACCTAGGGGCAATTTAGAATCACCAGTTAACCTAGTATGCATGTTTTTGGGCTGGGGGAGGAAGCCGGAGTAACCGGAGGAAACCCACGCGAGCACGGGGAGAACATGCAAACTCCACACAGAAAGGCCCTGCTGGGCCTGGGAGTCGAACCGAGAACCTTCTCACTGTGAGGCAACAGTGCTAACCACTAAGCCACCGTGCTGCCATAACTGTCATCGCCTTCCCTAATTTTTTTATTGATCATTAAATAAAACATAAAGTTAAAGAAAATATTAAATGAGCAGGATTTATGTTTGAGGTCGTCTGTGACTCTACGCATGACAAAGTAAAGTAGATCCAGCAGGGAAACCATGATGGGAATTGTTTGTTTTGTTTGTGCTACACTTTCTCAGTCTCAAACCAACAAGAGTTGAGTGTAATGTGCAACGTATCGTCGCTAAGAGATCTCTTATTTATACCATTGCAGCTATTTACTCTGTATTAGCTTGTACTGAGCTAATGATACTGTAACCCCTCGTTCACACTGAAAGCGTCACACCAACGCAGAACCGACGGCGTAGGGTATGCGGCGACGCACACCGCACCGCCGTCGGCTACGCTGTCGATTTAACGCGGAACCATAATTCAAGCGAAGCTGCAGTCTGTCTGCGCTGATACTGACACTGCGGGTCGGAGCGGATTTAGTCATGATGTTTAACCTGTGTTTTGTGATTAATAAGCACGGATTTTAATTATTTTTCGTTGGATCAATGTAGCAAATAAAATAGTTCGGACCATCCAGCTCCTCACCCATCAGATACGTATTTCAAGTGATCAGTTCAGGTAAAACGGCAGTCTAATCAGCAAAAATGTCAGTTTGCTGGATGAAATATATTAATTCCTGATAAAATAAGTTTGTTAGTGCACAGCTCTGCTCATGTACGCATGTGAATCAGTGTACGTTTGTGTGTACATGAAAGTACAATCTGCATTGAGAGTTCTCGCTTCGGGAATCCCGGTGTGTGATTGGACGACGCCCCGGCGTCGCCGCTGCTCATTTGCATAAAGTTCAGATTTTTCAACTTTTAAATTGACGCCCCCGCCGCCTGTCGACGCCCGTTTTTCATAGACAATGAATGGCAGCCAGACGCCTATGACGCCCGTGACGCTTTCAGTGTGAATGCAGGGTAAGAAGTGCTCACAGCCTCCAGTTGACTGTTCACACCTGTGATAGGTTTGACAGGGCGCCTCCGTCTTCTCGTTGCCCGAGACATAACTGTGTCTGTTTGGAGCCAGGCGGGAATTGTACTACACTTATTATTTCTACACTCTTACAATGTAGGAATGAAATGGAAATGGAAGAGTGAAATGGAAAATGATAATATGTCATCCTGTAATTTGTCATCAAAGACAAAAGAAAAAACAACTGAAAACTTGGTGTCCACTAAACAAACTACAAAACAACAGGATGTTCTGTCGAGGCACGTTTCTAATTATGAACAACGAACAAACACGCTGCCAACGTAGACAAAAATATGTCTATCTGTTAACCCTGTAAAAGCTCAAACTGTTAGTTCAGACTGATGCGGAAGAACACAGAGGGGAATGTGGATGTTTATTGACAACCTGATAGACTCGGGGATAGTAAGCGTTGTGTCTAACTACCAGCAGGTTACAAGGCTGGCTGTATTCTGTAAAGGCTGAATTATGGTTCTGCGTTAAACCTACGCCGTAGGGTACGCGGCTACGCGGGAGTCTCTCCGTAGTCTACGCCGTAGCCTGACCTGCACCTCCTAAAAATTGAACTACGCGTCGAGGCGACGCAGACCCAACGCAGACCGAGAGGAATGTGATTGGTTTGCTTGGTAGCAACGCATTTCTGGTTCTGGTTCATGAAGCAGTTGTGAACTTTCAGCGTTCTTTTATTCGTGTGTGTGTGATTTTTTTTTTTGGGTTGTTTTGTTTTTTTGCACCACAGTTGTCCTTATCTCTTTGATTCACTGTGACCGTAAAAGCCGAAAACTAAACAAAGTATCAACTAGTGCTCCGGGGGGGTACTGCACCGTGGCAAAATGGAGTGATGGAGAAGTCCGAAGGTTCACGATGGCATCACGGCAACGGCGTAGGCTTTGCGTTGATTTAAAGCAGAACCTTAAATCAGGCTTAACACAGAGCAGAAAGTGAGGAAACAGCCTCAGGTTATTTTCTGAAATGATATCTTGAGAAATCCTTGTTCTGAGTAAACAAAGAAATGTAAAAGAGAAACTCTTTGTAAGATGTAAGAAGAAACTAGGTCCAGACAATTTTCCTCAAGTTGAAAGACAAAAACAACCAAATAAATAAAGAGAGATAAGAAAGATGGTCTGACCATGGACCATGGTTACCGTTGCACGCGCACACACACACACACACACACACACACACACACCAACGTACTGTATCCGTATGTCTCTTCAAACAGCTCCTTTCTTCTTCTCTCTCATAACTTACATTGCAAATCCAAAAATATTGAGTTTCTTTCAATTATTTTTATTATTTAAGTCCTCGCCGTAAAGTTACCATTAGCATCTTGATCAAATCTCTACATGTAGCCTAATGCATGCATTTTCACGTTCTACCTGGTTAGACTACTAACTTAGTAGCGTAATTGACAACTTATATTCAAAGTTGATCCAGTTTTGATGTTAAAAAAAATAAATAAAAAAATAAATGCTGACATGGCAGATCCTTGACTGTGATATAATTTCGTGTTATACCGTAACACCGAGGCGCTACATCACAGCTACTCAGCTGGTAAAGTGAGAACAAACATCTCGGTAGTATATTTAAATGCAAATGTGAATATTTACGGGAAGAGTTTAAATGGTTAACGGTTAATTTGTCAGCAATTACTAAATGGTGGCACTGAGAAACAGAGAAAGCTGCTGCAGCTCTTTGTGGTCTGAAGACTCCCCGTTTCATCCCGTGATGAGACTGTTACCAATGACAACCGTAAATGCTGGCTGGAGAGAGGTGGGTTGTGAATTGCCACCTGGATGGCACCTCCTTTCCTTGAAAGGAGGAGTGAGAAGCTGCTAACAAGTTATCATGTCTGCATGGGTGCAAAGCTGCAGGGACACACACGTGCTTAGACCGAGACAGAACTCACACAGAATAATAGTCCAACACACACACACACACACACACACACACACACACTCAGATACACATAGTGCAGACATTCTCTCAGTCTCTTCACTCGTGTTAGCAAAGAAGAAGAAACTACAACAGGATGAGCGCAGCATTTATCTGCCTCTCATAATGTTGTTCTGCCTCATAATTCCATCATTCAGAAATCCTTCTGGTTTCAATACTATAAAAAAGAATGAGAGACGCACAAAAGGTTGAATGGGTCATTGGTGGATACGTAAATTATAGCAGACAGCTGCAGGGGATACTGGGATTAAGGAATCATGTCCTGACTCGTTACGATGTGTTGAAGGGGAAAACTTAACACCCCAAAGGAGGCTCCACGTGTTACATATTGTTCTTGGACACCATACAGCATATAACTCAGAGGGCTACTCTGCTGAAAAGTAGCACATTCTGTTCACGTAAATACTAGCCCCAGTCTAAAAGTAGAAGCATCGTGTGGGAAGAAAGAACGCCACGCCGCTTCCGTCAAAGACATCTGGCCTTGTTCCAGTTCCTAAAAAATTCCATCCATCTGCCCCCGACTACTGCAGACCAGTTTCTCTAATATCTCGCAAGGTGAAAGTCATCCGCCCACCTACAATAAAATGAGCAAACATCCACTCTGGTTTGGTTACTGGGATGGGTTTGGAGGTGACGGTGTCATCTGGACAGAGAATGACTAGTGATGACCATCAAGTCTCCACTGTTCTGTGAAAAACACTCTAGAAAACATGAGTGGATGTCTCCACAGTCGCCTGGATTATGGACTACCCAACGAACCGGACTGTGCAGCTGACACATTAAAGTTGGTCCTTGGTTGGATACGGGTTGCAACGTCAGAGAACGTTAGATATCTAATTGTGTAGTGCTGGCAAGTAACCATCATCCACCATCCAGTCCATGTTACCTTACTGTAATTAGACGTCAAGTCAACGTTTTTAGTGTAAAACTCAATTCTCAAATCTGTATCATAATCCATTTATAGTCAAATGTTGGAATAAAACGTTGTTCTAACCTGACGCTAACTTCAGGTGTCTGCTATCGGTGGCAATAATGAACCAATCAGAGAACAGGACGTGGTACAACGCTTACCTCCACACCTTTTTATTTGTGGATTTGTGGAAGACAAATTATTTAAAATGTGTTTATTTTTCTGTTTTAGTTACAGCTGAACAATATTCAGTAGGGCTGTGCGATTTTGGACAAAAATAAAATCCCGATTTTTTTCTCTGAAAACCCGATTTTCGATTTCAATTTCGATTTTTTTGGTAAAACTACAAAAGACAATGGAATAAATTGTTTCAAATATTTTATCTTTATTTTTAAAGAAAGATAGCAAAAAAATGTCCCTATTGGGAATGAAGTGCAATTGAAAGATACTGTAAATCCTCCTTGAGTTTAGTAAAGTGACAACATTTACAATGTTCTTGACCAAACAAAGATGACTAGACGAGCTCCGTCTGTAATGCAGCCAGCTGCAAAAAAGGAAAATCCATTTTCCGATTTTCCTTTTTTTAACATCGTCTTGATTAATAAATCCGATTTAGATTTAAAATCGATTAATCGCACAGCCCTAATATTCTGAGTTATTGTGAATGAGTTGCATAAAGTTCAACTTACCAGACTGTTTTGTTTGGCTTTATACATGTTTTATCATGCGCCTTATAACCCGATGCACCTAATGGGCCGCAAAATAAGGTACCTAATATTTGAATCCTACCTCACAGTGCAACTCAAAGTCCGGCCATCTTCAAACATGCTCAAAACATGAAGAACAACAGCGAACACGGTGATCACCAGCTGTCTTCAGTACAACACAGAGTGGTGCAGAAACTCATCTCTCACTTCAACTATATTCTTTAAAAACCTTTGTAAACACCCGACAAACCACTCAACTGGTTCTCTCTTCAGTTGCATGTGAATTGTGCGGCGCCAGGTTCCTGTTTTCGATAAGCTGCTTCTTTAATATCTCTTGTCATTTGGGCTGCTTCACTTTACTGATTCCCAGAGAAGAAAAACACAGTTGCCTCATGGTAAATCTCGTGGGTGCTGTCCCAGTGCAGAAAAGCTTTTGAGAGTGGATGCTTGTTCTGTCGGTTTGCTCGCATGAAGGTAAAACATGTCTTCTGATCAACAAACTCATTTTATATTCCAGCAAATGAGAAAGAAATGCTGTCCATAGGGTCCTTCTCTTCTGTCTTATTCACCAGATTTATTTTGCAGCCCCCTGGTTGGGGGGGGTTCATTTTTGGAAGTAAGATGATAATGATTTCATTTAAAACAGGATGCATAATATAAGCAATAACAAAACATTAGTTATTTTAGAAAGCATGTAAGCCTTTCTTTCAGGGCAGCACTCACGCGCAGACATGTGCGCACACACACACACACACAACACACACACACACACACACACACACACACACACACACACACACACACACACACACACACACACACAATAAGTCACCCCCTCTCTGAATAGTTGATCATCATCTGTTTTTGCCTTATTAAGACTTTATGTGGAGAACAACAGCTCTGGTTTAAATCAGAGGCTGTGACTGAAATCAATAAATAAAAAACCATCCTCCCTTTCTCTTAACCCCTCCTCCCCTTCACCCCGTGTTTGCTGCAAAATTGTATCCCCTGTCTTTCACTAACTACATTAGAGAGCAATTACAGCTTAATGGCTGTCGAGATCCATTATCAACATTCATCTAACCTTTAAATATTTCAAGATAATACCACTTTAATTTGAGGATTTTAATGGAGAGGTAGAAAGTGACACCCCCCTCCAATGAGTACTCTCTCACTGTCTTTCTGCTTTGCATCCTCCTCCCTTTGCATTCCACATCTTTTCCTCTTTTTTCATGAATTTATTTTCCTCTCCATCCACCAATGTTCCTTTCTCAATCCTTTAAATGTCTTACTTTCCTTCCCCTGCACCTCCACATATTTATTCACACACTATGTTCTTCAACAAGGAATTCTGGATCAAGTTTTTACTTCAGCAGCATCTGATCTGAAGCACAGTCTGGCGCAGAAAGAAAGAAGTGGCTTTATTATTACAATAATGACTAATGTATTCATTTTAATGTGAAATTACTATCACAAATGCACGGTGTCAAAAAAAACAAATGAATAGGAAAACTCTTAGGACTTTCTGAAATCCCCCCCCCCATCTCAATTAAATTAAAGGGTACATTCCACCATTTATAAAAAATATGTCGTTTTTAGAATGAAATATGTGATTGTAGCATGATGGTAGGCCTGTGTTGAAAAAATCGATTCTCCGATTTTAAATCGATTCTCATATTAATTCCTAAAAATCGATTCATATGTCTAAAGATCGATTTAATTTGTTTTTTTTTTTTTTTTTCTTCTTCATCATTACATCACAACTTTTGGTACTTTTTTGTTTATCCCCAAAAAAGGAATATTTTGTTGGACACGAGATTAACTGGTGCCATGTTTTTGCCTTTAAATATGTTTAAAGGTATGAAAACATTAAAGTTTTCAGTTATAATTGCATACATTGTCTATATTTCTTTGCTTTATATACTGTCTTGGGGTTACATTTGCATAAATGTTAAAAACCAAATTCTCATAAATGAGGAAAAAATAAAAGCGATTTCTTTCGTCCTCTGTTTGCTGCCCTGGATCTGTTTGATAATTCTGACCCACATGATGTTTCTGAAAGCAGTTCTATCAGCATTCTGGGAGCTGATTGGTCCTTACAGCATCATTAGCTGCCAATACTTGCTGTTGAATCTCAATATAATACTAGTAGTAATATGTTGCAGAACTACAGTCATATAATTCATGCAAACAGCTGAAAAAACAGTTTTATTAACAGTAACTTAAATCAATATCGGATCGAATCGGATCGTGATAATCGATTCTGAATCTTAAGAATCGGAATCGAATCGATTCTTGATATTTGAATCGATCCCCAGCCCTACATGATGGCAATCAATATGAGCACACGGAGCAACAGACCTATGTCAAAATGTATTTATTTTTACCCTCTGACAAGCCTCTGGCCTGTGATTCAAAAACCTTTGCATCTATTGACGGTAGTTTGTGCAGCATCGGTGGTCATCTTGTACGGACCTATTATAAGTCAACAGGGGCTGTACAGAGGTGCCTGCTCAAACAGTCGTTTGTTAAAGTTAAAGTTAAAATGACCTGGGTTTGACTGCAGGGATGCGACTTGCACCCTAACATGTGATTTTATTTTCACGTAGGTCTTTTATCCCCTGTGCTAACCACAGACTGAACAACTATTACCATTTTGTGCAGATTCAAAGCAGGAGTCCTACCAAGACACAGCAGGTTGTATGTCTTCCAGCACTCATGAATCATCTAATCGACGTTCTAACTAAGTTAAAATCATGATGAGGGGATTTTAATGTTCCCTTGCTCTCAAATATGAGAAAAAGTTGGTGACGGAAAATGTAAATTGTTTAAAATTTCCTTTGCTTATAAAAAGGTAATTTGTCGAGGATTTCTAGAGAAACAGGATGTACATCCTCTGATGTACGTTTCTTGAGATCAGACACTACACTTGACTTCCAGTCTGCTTTGGTTATGCAATGTTATTTCTAATAAAACCAAACCACAAACGTGAATTATTATTCCCCTTTTAAAAAGGTGAGCAGATGTTTACGGTAACCACATCCACCTCAGTTGTAACGCGCTTCAAAGTTTGATTATTAATCTGTACTTGGGTGGAGGATAACACTTTAAAACATAACTCTGTTGTGTTAACAGAAAAACTGTCCCATAGTGAAAATAAAAGCATCCAATTGTGTCTCCTTGGTCACACCAATAAAAACTTTGAGATCAAAGCAAACCCAGTGCCTCAAATGAGCAAATAAAAATACTTTTTAAACTGCCATTTTAATGATTTTATATTTTTTTTAGAAAAGCTAAACAGTTTTTTTCTTTGTTGTGTTTATTTTTAAAAGTAATCAACAGGATCTACTCCTTTCACTTTGTAAGATACTGATGAAGTTGTTCAAGAGTATAACTCAAGGAACATAGAGTGTTTTACGTCACAGAATCAGAAAAAAAGAGTTTGTACTTATTTATTCTTTTTTTTTTAAAGATTCTTTTGGGCTCTAGTGGCCCTTTATTCAAGCTGCAGATATGAAAGGGGTAGAGAGAGAGATCGGGGATGACATGCAGCAAAGGTGCGCAGGCTGGGATTCGAACCTGCGACCGCTGCAGGAGGACTGTAGCCTCAGTATATGAGCCGCTGCTTAACCCACTGCGCCACCAAGCGGCCCGTACTTATTTATTCTTACCCAAAATTCACTTCAAAGCTAACCACAGTTTCTCTGAGTTAGTTTTTTTTATTTGTTCCTCAACACGCTCAAATGCACAGAACATAAAAACTCATTCCACTTTTACACTAAGTGAAGTATTCATGCACTGGAAGGATGCCGCGGCTGGGCCGGGCCGGTCCGTAGACAGATTAAATGGCTGTCGTTGCCGGGTGGGGGAGGGGAACTTGTTAACAGTTTTAGTGTTAATTTGCTCCAGTTTGTGTCGCTGCAAACCAAACTCCACATCCTACCACAGATGACATTCGAAAAGTGGGTTAAAAAAAAAACAACAGCAGCGATCCAGTTAATTCACACTTAACATGCCACACTTGTGTTGGAGTTTTCCATCCTCCGGGGAGCTGCAGTTATTCTCCAAGCATCCACTCTTAGGAAAGAGACGCGGACATTATTTTAAAATGCTTTTAGAGGCCCGCTCTATCGCCTGCGTTCACGAGTACCTCTCCTACTCACAAATATCTTGCATTAAAAGGATACAACAGCAAATCCTGCTGACTCTGTTGTCCTTTCTATTAGCTGTTATCTGAACGATGAACTCACCTACATGAGCATGGCAAAGTCTGTGTTCACTCATGTGCACATGCCCAACGAGCAAAGATGTTCATGCGAGATGTGTTAGCAATGGCATAACAACGAGATCTGCAATACTACTGTGGAGGCACCTCCATCTCCTTTTTTAAAAAGAGCATTTTAAAACTAAAAATGTGCCAAGGTGTGTCATATACTGATTCATATATAAAGTGATCGTTACGGCAGTTTTACGACGTTTTATGGTGACAGGTATGATGCTTTACGGGGCATTCAGAAAACCCCACGCTTGTCGTATGTTGGTCGTTGTGAACTGTATGTCGAGAGCTGTTAATAAAGCTGAGTTAAATGAGAGAAGCCTTCCCTCGATCATTCTACATGGTGTCAGAAGTGTTTCGACACACAAATAAACATAGACGGACAAAGCAGAATGGCAAAGTTTAATCCCCTGGCGAGCTTCTCCTTTGATAAACCGACAGAGTGGCCGGACTGGAAACAGCGCTTTGAGCGGTACAAACTCGCCACTAAACTCAATAAAGATGACGGAGAAGTACAGGTGAGCTGTCTTATCTATGGGCAACGAGGCAGAAAACATCTATAAGTCATTCACGTTCACTGAAGAGGAACACCGTAATGACTTTGCCGTCATGGTGGGGAAGTTTGACGAGTATTTCTTTCCACGGCGGAATATCATCCACGAACGGGCGTGTTTTACACCTGCGAGTCCAGCAGCCAGGGGAGAGAGCTGAGTGTTTTATCCAAGCCCTGTACGAACTATCAGAACACTGTGAGTTTGGCGAGACCAGAGAGGAAAATATCTGCGCCGTATATTCGTTGGGATTGTGGACAAAGAGCTCTCGTGCAAGCTGCAGCTGATGGCGGACCTGACGCTGGCGCAGACGATACAGACCGTCAGACAGTCGGAGGAGGTCGCAGCGCAAGTGATCCTGCAGGGAGACACTGCCGGATCAGTACAGGAGGTGAAGTTTAAACGGACAAACAGTAACTGGAAACCACATCAGCGACAACAAGGCAAGCCAAAAGACAGAAGATTGGGAGGAAATGACAGGAACGACAAAGATGAAAAGTGCCATGCAGAAAATATTACATGCCATAACTGTCATAAAGTTGGACACTGGGCTAGAGCATGTCGCAGTAGCAAGACAGTGAATGAGGTGACAGAGACTGAGAGGGCAGAGCAGACCTCATATTTTTTAGGCTCAGTGTGTGAAGTTAAAGAGACAAGTGAACAGTGGACTGTGCAGTTAAAGGTGGACTCCACTCCAATAAAATTCAAAATTGACACAGGAGCTGATGTCACTGTCATGAGCGAAGACACATTTTACACACTCACTCCGGAGAGGACTCTAGCACCACCAGACATCCCTCTGGACAGCCCAGGAGGAGAGCTGTTGTGTCTGGGCCGTTTTGAAGCGACAGCCAGTCACAAGGGGAAAGATTACCCATTCACAGCTTATGTAGTCCGTGGACACAGAGTCAACAATCTACTCAGCCGGACCCTGTCGGTAAAGATGAATCTGGTGAGGCGAGTAGATGAAGTAAAGTCCAGCACCTCTCATCTGCAAGCTTATGGTGAGCACGGCACACTAAAAACTGAACCAGTGAAAATTGAGCTAAGAGATGATGCTGTCCCGTATGCTGTACATACTGCACGCCGTGTACCTTTCCCCATGCTCCAGAAAGTTAAAGAGGAACTTAAAAGGATGGAGAGCAACGGGGTCATCGAGCAAGTGACACAACTTACTGAGTGGTGTGCGCCCATGGTCCCAGTCTTGAAAAAGAACACAGCCAAGGCCAGAATCTGTGTTGATCTGACCAAACTGAATAAGTCAGTCAAAAGGGAACGCTAAATCCTGCCGACCCCTGATGAAATAACAGCCAAGCTGAGTGGTGCAACAGTGTTTTCCTTCCTGGATGCTGCCAGTGGGTTCTGGCAAATCCCACTGCATCCAGATAGCTGCAAGCTGACATTTATTACACTGTTCGGGAGGTACTGCTTTAAGAGACTACCTTTCGGCATAACAAGTACACCAGAGATCTTCCGGAAGATGCTGGAGACTCTGGAGGGACTGGAAGGCGTAGAAGTCTTCATGGATGACATTCTTGTGTATGGGACTTCAATGAAGCAACATGATGCACGGCTCGAGATGGTACTGCAGCGCGTTGAGTCAACAGGCTTGAAACTCAACAAGGAGAAATGCTCCCTCAGACAGAGCCAACTACGTTTCCTGGGTCATATCATCGACCAATCAGTAGTCAAGCCCGACCCTGACAAAGCTGAAGCCATTCGCCAGTTGCCGCCGCCTGAAAATGTGTAAGAGTTAAAAAGATTCCTGGGCATGGTGAACTACCTGGGAAAATTTGTCCCAGCCCTTGCAACAGTAGGCCAACAATTGTACGAGCTCCTAAAGTCGAAGAACATGTGGACCTGGGGCCACTCACAACAGTCAGCTTTTGAGGATATTAAAAGGATGCTGACAAAGGCACCAGTTCTCACCTTTTTTGATGTCCCAAGGCCCACAGCCGTGTCTGCCGATGCCAGCAGTTATGGACTGGGAGCGGTACTGCTCCAACTCCATGGAGAAGAATGGAAGCCGATAGCTTACTGCTCCAGGAGTTTATCTGAGGCTGAAACACACTATGCCCAGACAGAAAAGGAGTGTCTGGCTGGCATGTGGGCTTGTGAAAAGTTTGATAAATATTTATGTGGCCTGGATGAGTTCAAACTTGAGACGGATCACAAGCCATTAGTGCCACTCATCAACAACCGGAGTCTCGACAACGTCCCTTTAAGGTGTCAACGCCTTTTGATGCGGCTCATGAGGTATAAACCAGTGGCTGAATACGTGCCAGGAAAAACCCTACTCATAGCTGATGCTTTATCCCGAAGCCCACAGACCTACACAAAAGAAGTGACTGATGCACATAGCGAGGTGGAGTGCTACGTAACAACAGTGATACAGGGCATCCCTGCATCTCCAAGCAGGATGGAGAGCATCAAAAGAGCCACTGCAACTGACTATGAACTGCAGTCTGTCATTGAGCATGTGAGAAGAGGATGGCCACAATATAGTCGAAATGTCCCACTGAACTGAAAAACATAGTGTTGTCCTGTCACAGCTGCCAGGAACAAAAGCGGGCCCAGCAAAAAGAGCCTCTCATCTCTACACCTCTGCCCGACCGTCCATGGAAAAGAATAGCTCTCGACCTCTGTGAGTACAACAAAAATAACTATCTTATCATCTCAGATTACTACTCACGTTTTCTGGAGGGGCTGCACCTACCATCCACTACCAGCACTCAAAGCAACCGTTGCAAGGTTTGGGATCCCGGATGAGGTGGTGAGTGACAACGGCCCTCAATTCTCCAGCGCAGAATTTCAGGAGCTGTCAAACCAGCTGGACTTCAGACACATCACATCAAGTCCTCACCATCCTCAGGGGAACGGGGATCGCAGAGCGAGCAGTGCAGACTGCAAAGAGAACCCTCCGCCAGGAAGATCCACTACTAGCACTCATGTGCTATACAGTAGATTGACTCCCTGCACCACCACAGGAGTTAGTCCAGCAGAACTCTTATTCGGAAGAAAGATTAAAACAACACTCCTTACACTGGAGAAGAATCTTCGGCCCAAGTGGCCTAACAGAAAGACTGTAGAACAGAAAGATGCTGGTGTGAAGGCAAAACAAGCTTTCTATTACAACCGCCAGACCTCTTCCACCACTTCAACCAGGAGACGCAGTCTTAGTCAAGTTGGACCAGGAAAAGGCCTGGGTGACACCAGCAGTCGTTTCTAAGGAAAGTGTTACTCCGAGATCTTACATCATCAACACACCGCAGGGGGCGGAGTTACGGCGGAACCGCCGCCATCTACGGGCATCTGTCTTCACAATCTGCACAGGAGACCCCTCCTGCATCTGCTGTGCAGGAGAGACTTCCCAATCTGCAAGCGCCGTCACGCCAGAGACTGTTTCTTCTACCTGGAGTGAGGTCGTGAGACACACACTCACACCTACACGGTCGCCGGGGCAGTTTCGCACCAGGGCGGGACGGCTGTGCAAACCTGTCGACAGGCTGAGCCTGTAACAAAGGAAAAGACACTGACATATCTTTCATAGAGCCTTTTATAAAAAAAAAAAAGGAAGGGTAAGGCAAAAACATATATACAAATGTAATATGACTGTATTCTAATTGTTCGTTATTATTCTAATTGAGAATATTTGAAGAGTTATGGTTCCAGGAAATTGCATTTTGCGTTTTGGAAAAGCAAGTTTACAGCTGATTGGACTTTGAGTTTGTTTACGGAAATATTACTGTTAAAGGAGCTTGAGGCCGGATTGAGGCAGAATTTATGAAAAAAATCTGTATACGTTTTAAGTTTTCTAGTAATAATGTCAGATGAAGCGTTCCAAACCAAAAAGAATGAGCCCTCTAGTGTATCTCTCCTTTGCCTTGAACAGGCTGTGTGCTGCAAAATGTGCTGCAATTCAGGCCCAAATTTCCCGCGCTGGGCGGCGGATGTGACGTCACATAACGCTGCATGCACGTTCTCCCCGTTCTCCCGTGCCGGCTTCACTGTTGGCTGCAGTACCCCCGACAGCCGTCGTGGCGAAGGGTGGCGCTAGAGAGTCTCATTTCTTAAAAGGAGCCTCAAGCTCCTTTAAAGGAGAAATATTTACAGGGTAATTGTGTTTACTAGAGAAGTAACATTACCAAAATACTGTTCTACATTTTATGTTTTATAAGGAAGGCTTATTTGACATTTTCTGGCTGGCATTATTGTTTGCCTGGGTTTATTGAAAGTTACTATATGCATCTTGTGTTATTAGAAATAACATAAAAAGAGGGGAGATGTCATATATTGATTCATATATAAAGTGATCGTTACGGCAGTTTTACGACAGTGACGTTTTATGGTGACAGGTATGATGCTTTACGGGGCATTCAGAAAACCCCACGCTTGTCGTATGTTGGTCGTTGTGATCTGTATGTCGAGAGCTGTTAATAAAGCTGAGTTAAATGAGAGAAGCCTTCCCTCAATCATTCTACAGGTGGACAAAGCCCGTGTCTGATTTTAATTTCTTGTGTTTGACTGATGTGTGCAGTGTGCTGGAAGACGTTTCACTGCATCATGGCAAATGTCGGGAACTTATCAGATAATGCGGTCCTTCCGCGGTGAAACAAAAAGACAGCAGCATTTAACCTGTCTCTGAAACGGGACAGACAGCTGTTAATACGAATGAAGTACCAAGAGAAAACTGCAAGATTCTACCCAGAAAAAACAACAACACAGAAAACAAATCAATTAGTGTGTTTTTCTATTTTCAATTGTCAATCAAAAATTTTAAAAGTACCTTTTTATTTTTGAATTAAAAAAAAAAAATGTATCTAACACGAAAAAAAACGAAACAATGCCTAGGTTTTCATATTACAATTTTAGACTCAGATAAAAAATACGAAATGAAAAAACAGGTTTATGTGACCAGGAAATGACTGCACACAGCAGTCCAGGTAGCATGGTGGCAATGGAATCACATATACTAGCTTGATCAAAGACATTTTCAACTAGAGGTTTGACACACACCAAAATTTCCTGCACGTTGCAGCAGATGGATATTCTGCAATGCTCGGAAATGGGTGTCAGAAGATTCTGTGTAGCAGCACCGCCGTGCTACTGGAACTTCTATGTGCAAAGCCATTTCCAGTTCATGTAAACCTGACCATTTAAACATTAAAATCAATTTTAGTCCTGTGGCCTGTTTTTTAATTTCATATTTTCGATCTAAAATTGAAATTAAAAAAAAATGGCATTTTTTCATTTTTTGTGTTAGATAAAAAAACAAGAAAAACAAAGAATAAAAATGTTTGATTAACAATTGAAAATAGAAAGAACAAATGATACATGGATTCACAGCAATAGACCTTTAGGACAAACAAGTGCAGCGGCATAAAGGCCAGGGGCCTCATTTATAAAGCTTGCTTGCGTACAAAACAGGGCTTGAAAGATGCGCAAGCCACCTTCTACGCAAAGGTTGGGATTTAAAAGTAAAAAGCTAACCGAAAAATGTGCGTATCTTTACGCCAACCCTGACCCTCCCGTAGGAACAGTCTTAAGATATGGGTAACTGGCGACGCAGGCGGTGAGGTGGTGAAATGAAGCCAGATTCATGTCATACTGTTAATGTCATCACATATCAGACTTATAATATAATAGCGCCGATTGTGTCCCTGTCAGGACTCTGGTGCTGCTGCTGCAGCCGCGGTGCAGGACACGCCGGTGTCGTGCCAAAAAGTGATTGCCTGCCAGAAGCCGTGCCGTCTTCGCATTGCCTTCGCACAGGGTGTCTTGATGATTTGCAATTACAGGCTGAGCCTACCGTTAAAAGTGGGGGGGACAAAAACATGATTTTTTTAAAGTGGGGGGGGGCATGTCCCAACTGTCCCCAGTGGAAATTGCGCCGTGGCACTCATGGCGTTTAGCGCAGCAACGGCGTGCTGCCACTCACTCGCTTTATTTTATAGCCTACTATTTATAAACTTTTTCTACTTGTACTGTGACCACCAAATAATGTGGTTTTCCTGCCTCCACATCATCCACAACATCTCCATCTCAGTCTCCGTGAAATTTAGTGGCACGGTGGCTCGACACGTCTCATTCACCCTGACGCGCAGCAGAAACAGGCTGCAGGAAGCCGCTGCGCATGCTCAGTAGGCTCATTCATATGCAAATACATTCATGAACTACTTTGCATTGCCCATTTATGGTATGAAGTGGGCGTGTAGAGGGCGGGATATGAGGCGAATTCACGTGCCAGCCTTCCAGCTGGACTGTGATTTATAAAGCGAACATTGCGTGCAAGTGTGCTGCACACGGTTTTATAAATCCAGATTTGTTTTTGCGCCCGCCATTTTCGGCTTTTGAGTTTACGTGCACTTTTAGTATTAATCCTACACACTCTTTTATAAATGAGGCCCCAGGTCCGTCTTCCGGTTCAGGACCACCAGAAACGGGAGAAACACCTCCAGAGTTGGCGAAAGCTGTTGCTAGTTTGCTGCTAATGTTTCCCCAGAAACATTAGCAAGGAAGGAAGTATGGAAGTATAGCTGCGAGACGTTCCATCACTACAGATCCTATCCACATCGACGGACAGATGAAATAAATAACAACGATAATTACAATCAGGAAACAAGCCCTGTCTGCGTCAGAAACACCTGGTTCAAAGAAGATAACTGCTCCACAATCCACTCAGCTCTGAAACGGTCCCACTGGTGGTGTAACAGCAGAGGAGCATACATTTTACGCTCAGCAGAGAGAAGGTGGGTTTACAAAAAGTACAAGTGCATTGCCGGAGTCTGTCACACAGACAGAGAATGGTTAGTTAATCAAACACAGACAGACGTATACACTTAGTTAAAACACACACAAAAACACACACACACACACACACAAACACACACAGGGGACTCCAGAGTTTTCAGGGACCAGATGTCAGAAGGGCAAAGCATGACACTTGACTAAGAACAGGCCTCACTGGAGTTGGTGTGTGTGTGCATTACTGCTTTTGTGGATTCAAAAGCTGCTGCACTCTGTTACTATTGATCTCAAGAAAGCACCCACACCCTCCAGCGCACAAAAGCACACACATGCACACGCTAAAGTGAAGGTTTCCCCTCTGAAAACCACATAATACACGTCTGGGCACGCAGGAAGGAGAGCTCTCCTGCTCTTTCTAAACACATTAAAACACATCCATGTGTGCGCATTCTTTTGTTGGTGTGCATGTTCAACTGGTCAAAACGACAACGGCAATCATCTAGATCAAAATGAAATGGGTTTTCAAACGGGCTTGCTTGTCCTCCCGGAGGGTTTCAGCATAAAAACAGACCCCAATCGACACGTGCGTGGTTTCCCACACACCCGTAACGGCAGAGCGGCCTACAGATGGGCATTTACCTCACAGACGTTAGCGAAGACACGTCTCTAAAACGTGACAACTGCAAACACAACCGTGCGTGTGAACTGACTGAACCACGGAAGGCACCAACAAGAAAACGTCAGATGGGGAACTTTTACTTAAACTACCGCAGAAGTCAATTATTCATATTAAAAGGAGTAAAGTTCAAGCGTTCACCGCGACCACAGTCAAAACAAAATGTCTCTGCAGAGCTGCAGAAACGGTAGGTGGCAGTAGCCTGTTTCATGAGTCAAGCAAGTGACTTTAGTTCATAATGTGAGTTAAAACGGTTCGAAAAGATGTGAAGAGAATGTTCTGATTTGTCTGAATTCAGCAAAGCGATAAGAAGGTTCTTATTTAGTGGTCATTCTTGAGATATGGTGCGAGAGAGGTTGATGTTATAGTTGTCATGAGAAGAGAAAATAAAAACACATATGAGTCTTTCTGCAACTACGGGCATTTTTAAGTCCCAGCAGTGAAATTTTGGATTTATGTTAAAATTTGTCCTATGAGGCTTGATAAATATATACACAGTGTTATTACACATCTTGACATAAAAAATAAAAAATAAAAAATGTGATTTAATACAATTTATGGAGCATTTTATGGGTCCAAACACCACTTTTGTTCATGTCCCACAACTGTGGTCTCAATGTTTAGATAAATAAAATGAGCTAATTAAATTATAATATGACATTATTTCAAATTAAATTGTGTCATATAAATATTACTTAACACCATATTCATTAATATACACATATGTGTTTGCACTCATGTCTAAAGTGTAAGTTTGAATGCAACCACAGCACTTGTGTCTGTGTGTGTGTGTGTGTGTGTGTGTGTGTTTGTGTGTGTGTGTGTGTGTGTGTGTGTGTGTGTGTGTGTGTGTGTGTGTGTGTGTGTGTGTGTGTGTGTGTGTGTGTGTGTGTCGGTGTGTGTGTGTGTCGGTGTGTGTGTGTGTGTCGGTGTGTGTGTGTGTGTGTGTCTGTCAGACTCTATCACAAGAGTCATTATGTTAACAGAGAACAGAACCTGCTGTTTCAAATTTCACATTATTACTATTAAGAGAAAGGCAGTCTGGTCCACAAACTACATCACAAACACTCACACAGAAACGCACTCGGAAATCAAAAGGGCCGTGTTTGAACAAAACCTGCATTCATATGGGCTCACAAACACAGACACGCTGGATACGGCTGGACGAGATCCATGGAAACAGTGATGGGGCAGTGACGAATGAAACCAAATAGCCCGTGGGCACTGGAGAAAAGGGAATGACCTTTGCCCTGCTGACTGATTTGAAAAATGTACATGACAATCCCAGACAACCCCAGACCCCACAGTGATCTCCTGTTCACTTTCTAAACCGATGCGGAGCATTAATTAGAAATAAGCCCTAAGTGACAGCGGTGCTGCAGCAGGATCCTGCAGGTTAGCAGAAATGAGGCCTCAGGCACCCAGAGCCGCCTCAGCTGCAGACCCAGTTCAACCGGCATCATAAGTACCAAGACAATCGAATGAGAATGTTTCTCCAACACTAAGGTCGCACTAAATGGACAAAGCCGTCATTATACGATTTACCAACGAGAGAGCACTTCGTCAACAGCTATCCAGCCAAAGGCTAAAAGGTTTTTGTTGAAGGTAAGAATCAGCTACAGTGTAAAATGATGCAAACAGAAGTTTATTTGAAAGCATCCTTCATTCATCTAAAAGAATTCAGCAAAGCTGCGCGTTTATACTGCCTAGGGAGCAACACCATCAGAGGGATCATCACAGCAGTCAACAAGCAATCTATTCATTATTGCAGCCATGCTAGTAACTAATATACTTTATAAATATAACTGCTTCATGGATCACCAGGAAACCGTGTGCAGATATCATCTGACGAGTCCTTCCTCACACCCAGAGCATTCCTTACGGTGAAACATCTTACAGTGAAAACAGCAGGACAGACTGACGTGAACTTTTATGTGATGCTCCGCTCAGTATGGACCATTACAATCTCTTAGCTTTTCAAAAAACATAATCCTTTTTCCCTACTTTTAAATGCAAGCCCACCACTGCGATGTGTTCTTTTTGTTTTGTGAAAAGTAAACATTGACTTGATAGAATAAACCAAACCCGTCCCAATAGGATTTCATTAGTGGCTGCCTACAAACGCTGCGCTTTACTGTTGTTTTACAGAGATTATGCAAGCAAACATCAGTTAAGGTTATTAACATGAATACCCTTTTTTTGGAATAAAAAATACATTGTTGTTTACTAGTATAACTTGTGACTACTACTGGAATTGCTAATTATTGATCTAAGAAATAATGATTAATCTCTAGATAACCCATTTCGGTTTCGTTCTCATTTTATTTTCTTATTTAAGTTTACATTCATTGCACTACTACTACTTTTATGTCACTATATTAGTATCTTTTTATTTTTATTTATTTACATTTTTTTTTATTATTATTTATTTATTTATTTATTATTTTTTTTTTGCTATTCCCAAAGGAAACTTAATGATGATAACCATGGGGGGAGAGATGGGGAGAGGGAAAAAAGAAAAAGAAAAGGTATGTTCATCTGTTTTGCTCTGTATTGTGGAAACAATCTGCCAATAAAAAAATATATCCAAAAAAAAAAAAAAAAATACATTGTTGAAATTGCCTAAAATGCAGCAGTGATAAGTCATTAACGGCTCAGCTGTAGTGTAATTTCCTGATCTGCTATTTCATGTCAGAAGCCTGGTGTAACGTACACACCTCAAGTCTGGAGGCTCACATCAAAATCAAGTTTCATCCCCCACAGCAGAATGGGGGTTTTAAATTGTTTGCAATAAAGTAACGTATCCATGTAGATGCCTTATTTTTCATTTTTTAGTTTAAGTTTATTTAGACGGGACAATGCATATTCATGAACACTACATTAAGCAGTGTAAATATACCAGGTTTTTAGCAGAATTGCTAGTTTCCACCCGCAGTCCCCACAAACAACCAGACACACTCACACTCACACCTACGGGCAATTTAGAATCATCAATTTACCTAGCATGCATGTTTTTGGACTATGGGAGGAAACCGGAGTACCCGGAGGAAACCCACATTAGGGTATAATATGTATGTGTGTGTGTATATATATATATATATGTATATATATATATATATATATATATATATATATATATATATATATATATATATACATATATATAGTGAGGACCACAGTTACTGCATGCAGAGCTACAAATTGGAAAGAGCTGAATAAATGTGGAGTGGGGTCTGCAACCACGTGAGTGTGTTAGAGGTGGAGAACAGTCACTACTTGTTGCCTCATGATGAACACCTGCAACGACTGAGCTGGGGGAAAAAAAGAGGTCGAGGGCAGACAAAGGCTTACATCTGAAAGAGAGAGAGAGAGAGAGGTATTGTGGAAATGTGTGTGTGCGGTGGTTGGTGGTGGTGGAGGGGTGGAGGGGTGGGGTGGCGACGGTGCGTTGGGACTCAGGTTACATTCTTACAGATAAGCTGCCAAATGATATCTACTATGCACTTGCAACTCGCATTCTATGACCCACAAACTCACACAGCTTCAGGTATCTTAAGGGAAACCACGGTGGACGCACCAAGTGGACCACATTCTTAAATTTGTTAAATTTCCTTCCAACTTGGAAAAGAGAGCTTTGAGGTGATCCTGGCTGTTTGAAAATGACACAAAGCCGGCCCATGAAGCCGAGGCCACAAAGAAATGTTTTCCCCGACGAGAGACTCGTCTAAGAGCGCTAATATTAACACTCCCATCTCAGTTCACACTCGCACACTTATTCCCCACCACAAAAACACAGACACACATATGGTGGAGTGAAAAAATCATGTTTCCTCTTGCAGAGTTACTGAAGCAAATAGTTCTTCTTCCTCACGGCAGATTAATGAACCTGAACCTCCGGCCACACCCAGGACTTTTACACTAGTGAAGAAATCAACAAGAAAAAAGTCGCCGTCAGCATCCGTTATGTTCTGTTTACATTTCTCCTATATGTTTAATCAGTAGGAATGGGTGATATTTTACCGTTCACGATAAACCGTCAAAGAAATTCCCCACAGTAAGAATTTGTCATCTCATGGTAAAAACGATAAATTCCTGTTGAGGACGTTTTTGTGTAAAACTGATTTATGGAAGGAAGGAAGGAAGGAAGGAAGGAAGGAAGGAAGGAAGGAAGGAAGGAAGGAAGGAAGGAAGGAAGGAAGGAAGGAAGGAAGGAAGGAAGGAAGGAAGGAAGGAAGGAAGGAAGGAAGGAAGGAAGGAAGGAAGGAAGGAAGGAAGGAAGGAAGGAAGGAAGGAAGGAAGGAAGGAAGGAAGGAAGGAAGGAAGGAAGGAAGGAAGGAAGGAAGGAAGGAAGGAAGGAAGGAAGGAAGGAAGGAAGGAAGGAAGGAAGGAAGGAAATGAGCCTGAAAGAAAGAAAGAAAGAAAGAAAGAAAGAAAGAAAGAAAGAAAGAAAGAAAGAAAGAAAGAAAGAAAGAAAGAAAGAAAGAAAGAAAGAAAGAAAGAAGGATAAATTCCCGTTAATTAGGTGTTTGTGTAACAAACATGGAAGATCTGAGTCATTCCAGTTTTAATCTCATTTAATTGGTTTTTATTAATTCAATTTAATTGGTGTAGTTTAGTAGCATTTAGTATCTTTTAGAGCAGTGATTTGGGGGCTCCAGAGACTGAATGTGGTGATAGATTTATAGTTACAAAGGTGGAGTTGAATTGGTTTTCTTTTTATCGTCATTTTTATCGTTATCGGGATAAATGCCAGAAATTATCGTGATACATTTTTAAGTCCATATCGCCCATCCCTATTAATCAGAGACAAATATATTTTGACACAAACTGAAAGAAACGTTATGTGCATGGACCTTATATGGACGTGCTCCTAAAAGAAAAGTTGACGAAGAACATTCATGTAAATGTGTTTTTTTTTCTGCAAAAGTAGGTGTTGCACCCTTCCTTATGATAGTTCCTTATTTTAAAGCTCCCGTGCCATAAATATTCCTGATATAAACCCATGCCTTCCAAGAACAGCAGCAGGGGGAGAACTTCATAAAGCTGCATTATTGGATAATTGGCCCTTGAAATGGCTTCAAGCTGTCGAAGGAGGCCATCCAACAGGCAGCAGGCTGGAAAATTGAGAGAAAAGAGGAAATTCTGAGTAGGGAAAAAAAAATACATAAAAAGCTATCTAATGTCCTTTTTAACATCCTCTTAACCAAGGGCTAAATACACTGTGTGGAAGTGGAGGTTTTCGCCTCAAGTTATTGCAAACATAAAGCTGTCACACAAGACAAACAACCACAAATGCGCAACGGCAGTGCTTGACTTTTAAAATTAACATTCTGGTATATGGATAACACAGAAATAGCCAGCTCAGAAGAACAATAAAGCATCACTCAGAATCTGTTCACACTCCAAACAAAGTGGTTATTCTGAGGCCAAGTGGGGTCTGAAATAATCAAGTGCAAGTGTGAGTGTGGTTGCAGAGAAAGTTCAAGTCAAGAATCACAACTGAACCACTGTTTCTTTAAGATTAACCATGTGCCAATCTGTGGAAAGTTTGCTGAAAATAAAAAAAAGGATTCAAATGAAGTGTGTGTTCATGCCTGAGATGTTCAGTTAAAAGGATCTCTGGTGTAATTACTGTCAGTGCAGTTCGTTTGGTGGAGTGTAAAATATCAACAAGTGGACACGTTTAAATGTCATCAGAACCGTGGTGCTCAGATAACTAATCAATTACCCTGAACAGGTGGGCCTCGGCTCACTTTAAGGGGGCACTCACACTAGACAATCCATAACATGCCTGAGCATGAATGACTCAGAAAAACTGGTTCATTTGGCTTCTATAGGCGTCATTGTATTTCCTGTTACATTTTCATCTTCTTTGCTATTTCCAGGTCAGGTAGGAATATAAACCCCTCAAATGACTGACACTTAGGCCCCGTTTACACGGAGCAAAAACGGAGGCGATTTCATGCGTTTTGGCCGTTCGTTTACACGAAAACGGAGCTCAAAGTCACCAAAAACGATCATTTCTGAAAACTCCGGCCAAAGTGGAGATTTTCAAAAACTCCGTTTTCATGTTTGCTTGTAAACGGAGGAAAACAGAGGAAAACGGAGATTTAGGCTTCAGAACGTCACATTATGCAACCGAAACGTCACCAGCATCATTTGTGCGACCTGTGTTTACAATTTGTTTGGCCACCGTAAATATTTTCTTTTATTTTACCTGTTTTAAATTCTAAAGTCACACTTAAAAGTAACTCCACTTCTGTCACTCCAAACGAAAGACTCTCGTTCCATCTTGGAAGTAACTGGCAGTCCAGGCTGATTTATGGTTCAGCGTTACACCAACGCAGAGCCTACAGCGTAGGGTACGCGGCGACGCGCACCGTACGTAGATTTAACGCGGAACCATATTATTCAGGCTTCACACGTGTCATTTGTTGATGTTTTTTTCCAGGATTCCGATTGGCTTGCATGACTTTACTCTTCTCGTTACACTGCCCCCTGCAAGTTTGGATGCTCATAGCACCTTAACAGCGTTTTCATGCGGGTTCGTGTAAACGAGGATATTTTTGAAAATGGAGAAGGGAAAATATCCGTTTTTGTAAATACCCGGCTATGTGTAAACGTGGCCTTAAGGTTTCTTGGCTCCAACTGAGACTATATATGCGTCACTTGCGGCGTTACGTTGCCTGAAATATAGGGGTGGGCAAAAATATCGATATGGCAATATATCGCGATACTTTTCCAGCCGATTCAATATCGTTATTCAAAATTTGAATATCGTTTTTTTTTTTTTTTTTAATTAAATTTTTCTTTTTTATTAAATTTTTTTTTTTTTTTTATCCCCGATTTTTTCCCCATTATATCACCCAGTGCTCCTACCTAAGTGACAGTCCTGGGCATTGCCACTCTCTACCAACCCTGGGAGGGCCCTGCACTGAGCTCAGGTTATATTTCACGTTTTATTTCAGTTTATAATTTATTTTTTATATAACACAATTGCCTGTCCTTAAAAAATTAAAAATAATGGACAGAGGTTTATTTATTTATGGATTTCTATCTATACTGACTGATCACTGTGCCTGTCCTTGGTTTTAGTTCCATCTTTCTTGTGTTTTTTTATCATTTGCCACATAATTAAAGCAACCTCATACTAAATTTAATGTTAATTTCATATGATGTAAATAATATGAAAAACATATACAAATATGTTGTAACTTTAGCTTGTATAGTTATAATAAAACATTGTTTTGACTCAGTTTGTCCTATGAATTGTCACTATCGTGGCTCAGGTATCGTGATGCGTATCGTATCGTGAGGTCCTTCCCAATACCCACCCCTACTGAAATACATGAAGTTTTGCAAAACGAAACTCAGTTGCGGCTGTCATGTTAAATGTACAGTCAATTATAAAGCCTTTGAAAAGATAAGTCCAAGAGGGTACTTAACTTTGTTTTAGGTTGTTCTTCCTATGAACAAAGTCTAACACAGGGCAGAGATTTGGCAGATCGTCAGTTGTCTCCCGTCAAGCGTTCGCTTTCAAGGACATTTCATTTTCTAATCTGAGACAGGTCAAAATCAATTCTCAAGGCCTTCGGACGATCCAATTCTGAAGTTTGCACAAACAATGACGTGTCCAGGTGCACAGCACTCTGGTTTTTGATAAATGATGATTGCATTTCCCCTACAGCAGCTCTCACCTTCAAAAGAACTTCTGAGAAGGATAAAAAATGAGTAGCTCTTCAGATGACGATGGTGAAGTTGAACTCAAAATGAATAGCAACACTAACTCTTATCACAGTTGGGGTCTACATAAAAAAACCCGGATCCCTTGGTAACTGGCAGCTTGGTAGCTCAAATGCAGCCCATCACTCACACGGCGAGGAAAGGAAATTTAATTTCTGTGCACGCTGATTTTCATAATTAGTGATACCAATTTCAGTTCTGGCAAAAGTCCTGCACTCAAGCTCTGAGACTTCCCTCTGATGTGTTCAATACAGACCCAAAGACTCCTGATATAAAAGACAATCATCTAGGAGGAAACAACGTTAATTGATTTAACTGAAGCAGGAGTCATTTAAGTTGCTGCACTTTTTGTGTTGCAAAATTAATCTACATACAGGTCGAGAGAAGTCAGTTTACTCTCATCTTTAAATGGGTGTTAGGCAGGAACAGGCAAAGGGTGGACACTGGAAAAAGAGGGAGGAAAAATGGAATGGAAGGAGGAAAAGTTAGCAAAGAAGAGAAAAAAGTCTGGGAGAAAGACACGGGGAAATGTTTGGAGTGAGGAGTTCTTGCTTTCCAGCTTTGACAGTGTGGAATGTGAGAGAAGAGATCAATGTGGTAACTCTCTCTCTCACACACACACACACACACACACACACACACACACACACACACACACACACACACACACACACACACACACACACACATACTTCCAGATGTTCTCTAACCAATGAGGAGTGAGCAGTGTGCTCTCCTCAGGTCAACTCACATGTGTCACACACACACACTCACACACACACACACAGAGGGAGAGAGAGAGACAGAAAGAGAGAAAGATGACTCCTTTTCTTCTTAAACCTTCCTCTCTACATTCATCATGAATTTAGTTGCCAAAATTCAATATTTTATCAATGGAAGCTCAACGTGCCCAAGTAAGCTCTTAGTAAGCGCAGCAGGTGGATTGAACAGGTGCCTGCCTGTGTTAAGCAACACTGGGAAGTTGGACATTGATCTTTACCCACAAAGTAACTTTGTCAGGACTGGCCCTACAGAATTAGTATCCATACATCCACTGTGGGATAAGGACAAAATAAAAGGTCCATTGCATGTCTCACGTAGGAAGTTTTATTTTATTTTATCTAATGAATATGTTTTGACTCAATTTGATGTTTAACTTGTAACAATTGTCACAATTTCCAGTGACTCCTTGCAAATACGAGTTCTAACTTTCCCTAAATATGCCCGCAGCTGTGTTCAAGCCCAAATACATAAGTCACAGTGGGTGTCGCATATTAAAGCAGAAATGCGAAGAAATTACCTTTTTCCTGAGTGATTAACACTTCTGCACATCCATCCAGTCATTATCTATACCCGCTTATTCCTACTTAGGGTCGTAGGGATCTGCTGGAGCCTGTTCCAGCTCTCATTCAGCAAAATGCAGCGGTATACCCTGGATGGGTCACATGCAGACAAATAACCACACACGCTCACTCACACCTGTGGGCAGTTTAGAGTCGGGGAGAACATCCAAATTCCACACAGGAAGGTGGGCCAGGATTTGAACCAGGATCTTTCTTGCTGTGAGACAACAGCAATTCACTCCAACATGGCCATGAGATGGGCAGGTGGACGGAAACACAGGGGAAAAAAATGGTGCCGCAAATGTGCAATGTACTCATGCCTGTTTAAAACAATGCTTAGACCTGATGTTGTTGTTATTTTTTTTGTATACGCTGCAGAAATGTTGCTTGTGCACTTAATTCACAGGACAATAATATGTAATTTAAAGGGGACCTATTATGGCATCTAATACTTATTTTAAACAGGCCTTGAATGTCTTAAAAACAAGCTTTTGATTGTTTTTGCTAAATAAATTAGAAATTCCGCCTCTGAGCCATGTTTTTATCTTCCCAGTCTCTAACCTCATTATCTAAGCGGGATTCTGAGTGGGCGGGGCTATGATAATGAGGCTCTGTGCTGATTGGCTGCCTGAATGACGCGTAGCAGGGGAGGGCGCAAAGTGTTGGTTTTTACCACCAACAACAGAGCAATTTGCATGTCTAGCTCGAACAGACGCCATCACGATACACTGTACGAAAAAATGGCGGAAGCTCCGGCCAGCGGAGTTGTTGTTGTTCCGGCCAGAGTTAGTTGTGGGCGTGGTTTCACGCATTGGAGGCCAACCGATGTAAAATCGCTCCCGTCGTTACGTAACGACGGGAGCAGAATCTGAACGGCTCGTAGATCCACATCACACTGGACGGCTCATCCGGGCGGCTGTACAGACGCTGCAGAATTTGGTTGCTTTCCTCCTTCTCTGAGTTGGCAGGCTGAGGGGAGACCACTTTATATATGTTAAAGCAAGAGAAAACCTGTTTTTCATAATAGGTATCCTTTAAATGAGTATGGAGGCAGGTTTACACTCATTAAGCGCTACATTAAGCTAGCCTGCTAGATCAAACAAAGTAGGCTAGCTTGAAATCTCATAGGATTGTCAGCACATTAATAACAATAATAAACAAATGAAAATGTTGCTGTACTGCCTTGTATCTAAGGCTACATCTTCAGATGACATTTTAAAATGGCATCTTAAAAAGATAACCAATACATGTCCACATTAGGGTTTCAAATCTGTCTTTGAACAGCTCTCCGTCCACATCACCCACTATATGCACACTACACATCCCTTCAAACTCACTGGGAATGAGTGCAGGAGAGTAAACATCCAGAAACAGAAATAACCTTTGTTGAAGACTGCTCTTGTAACAGCTTGCCTCCTAGCTGGCCAACGGCTCATAACAAGGATAAAGGCGGCAGCGCTTGCTTTCCCGTTGTTTTTTCACCCTGTAATCGGGATATGATCTAGGGTTGGCAAATCAGGCAAGGATATTAAGTGACCCGATAGAGAAAAGGAGTAAAATTGTTAGGGGAAAAAAGAGCCTCAGATGAAGTTCATGGTCCCATTTCCAGTGCACTGACAATGGCATCATCGCAGGTTTTGAGGAAAGCGGCTTCATCACATCTACACAGGACTCATTCATTCCAGACTTTCAGGATCTCCATATAGCACTCTGTCACTCGTTTGTCTTCAACTGAGTTATTTTAGGAAAAAGTTTCACCAGGGAATCGGATGGGAATCGGGAATCGAGAACCAGTTCTTGTTCAGAACCAGTTCACAGTGTTTCAATTCCTTGTAATCGTTTGCAAATTTTGTAAACTATTCCCTTTTCAATTCCAGTGGGCACGAATGATGTCATTACGCACATAAGCCAGCAGTCAGTAGTAAACATGGCACCTAAGTGATACAAACACTTGGAAGTCTGGTTACATTTCAGTAAAAAAGAAGACAACAGGACAACTTTCAATACTTGCCAAGTAATTATTTCGACAAAGGGAGGAAATACTTCCATTATGCTAAAACATTTGCATTTGTGTTATTGCATTTGCCATGCAATAACGAGCGATGAAAGCTGCGTTTTCGATCCGCTCCAGACTAACGTCAGTAATTCTCAACCCAGCAGCAGCAGCAACGTTAGCATGTCCTTGGCTAATAATACTGCAGGTAACTAATTAACTAACGAACACAGCCTATCATACAAGCACCATTTGCCTCATTGTTGTCCTTTTTTTCCAAAAGAGAACTGAATTGTTAAGCAGAATTGAAACTGGAATCGGAATCATAAAAATCGTATCAATTCCCAAAAATTATAAAACAGCGATAAAAATGGCAAAAAGTAATAGTTATTAGGGCCCGAGCACTGACAGTGCGAAGGCCCTATTATATCTGTAGGAATTTTTTTTTTTTCCGACGAAGTGAGGGCCTTTTTGCCCACCTAAACGTGCCCCCAAAGTCACCAAATTTTGCATGCAAGCCAGGCCTGGTGATAAATTTGATATTTAATGGTTTGCATTAATGGGCGTGGCCTAATGGCTCAACTGCGCCCCCTGTAAAACTTTGTGCCTCAAGCCCCACAATACGGTTTGACGTACATCCACGAAAATCGGTACACACCTGTATCATGTCACAACTTAAAGAAAAGTCTCATGGCCGAAACCGAACAGGAAGTCGGCCATTTTAAATTAATCGTGTAATTTTGGCGCAATTTATGCCATTTCTTCAGCCGCTTCTTCGCCCGTATTGTAACGTGCACCCAGCCTTCATTGGCATGAATTAGCCCTGCCCCTTCTTCTGATTGGTCGATATCTGATAGTTCCTACAGTACTTTCTACCATAACTTTTGAATGGTTTGAAATAGAGAGTCGTGGCTGGTGTCATCCCCTAAATGTCCAGGCCTGAAGAATCTACATGCAAGTCATACAAGCGCTTCCACTGCAGCACGCCTGAACGTGCACAAGGGTGTGAGGGCCCGTTCATCGCTGCTTGCAGCTTTAATTCTATTTGAACTCAAATTTAAGTGAAAGAGGAACCGGTATTAAATAAAACCAAAAGCTCCCGTGTTGCAGATCTCCATGAAAGAAGTTTTAAAACGAGATAACATATACTAGGAACTATTGTTCTGCTGGACTTGAACCCAGACTAAACGTGAGGGGCGAACATCAACACAGTCAAAGATGGTGCTGTCAGTTCATTGTGTGTGTGTGTGTGTCTGTGTTTTGGGAGGGTGTGTTTTTCCTGCATGAACAAAAAACAGTAATGCGACACATTCTCCAAACCATAGAGTGCATACACCTTGCTTTTTCTGTTTCTCTGCACAATCACACACACACACACACACACAGACAAACGTGCACTCATTTTCTGTGTCTGGCCCATCACAAGACCAGATGGCACCAGGGGTGTTCCAGACAATTTACAGTCTGGTGTGTGTGTTGGTGCACGTATGTCTGGATGTGTGTGTTTAAAAAAGGGGGTTGGTAGGAAAATAAGGCTCCTCCACGCACAGACAGGCACACACGAGCACACACAGAGGGACATGGCAGTGCCACCATACTGCCAGCGCTGCCAAAAGCTGAGAGTAAAACAAAAGCCGGGATGAACCACGATGCCGCTCCCCTCCCCTTGTCCCACCCCTCACTCTGAACCAGATGGTTTTACCCGCTGATCTCTGCGTGAGATTTCAACGAGTCTGGAGAAAGTCAACTTGTAACACATTTGTATGGTAAATGACTTACAGCCAGGTTCCCGGGGCATGCAAAATCTACAATCCTGGTGTGAGCACGTGAACCTCAATCTTTGTTTGATGCGAACAACTTGAGGGTGGAGGAGCAGAAGAAGGACCAGGAGAAATGATAGAAGCACTCAGATGAGAATGGGTGAAGAAACAAGATATTTCTGACTTAGAATTTAAAACGACTGCACTGTAAAATGGGTTAAGGAAAAAGAAACCAAATTAAATTAAAGCTGCAAGCAGCGATGAACAGGCCCTTGCGCGTGCAATTTTCACCAATAAAAGTCAAGGACTCAAACTAAGTCCGATGACACCACCCATGACTCTGTATGTCAAACCATTCAAAAGATATGCCAGAAAATAGGAACTATCAAATATCAACCAATCAGAAGAAGGGGCGGGGCTAATTCATGCCAATGAAGGTCAAGTACTCAATAGCGGGTCAGATGACACCACCCACAACTATTTATATCAAACCATTCAAAAGTTATGACAGAAAATAGGATCTATCAAATATCGACCAATCAGCTACTAGTATCACTTCCTGTTTAACGTTGAAGTTTGACGCGGCGCCACAGCCACGCCATTTCACAAAAACTCACGATTTTGATAACTTTTTATGGTTAACGTCTTTTGTGTCTCCTGAGCGAGTTTTATGTCGAACGGACGATCCTGCTAGGAGAAGTTCGTTAAAGTACGACACGTGAAAATGGCATAAATTGTGCCAAAATTACACGTTTAATTAAAAATGGCCGACTTCCTGTTCGGTTTCGGCCATGGCACCAAGAGACTTTTCTTTAAGTTGTGACATGATACAGGTGTGTAACGAATTTCGTGCATGTACGTCAAACCGTATTGTGGGGCTTGAGGCACAAAGTTTTCTAGGGGGCGCTGTTGAGCCATTAGGCCACGCCCATTAATGCAAACCATTACATATCAAATTTTGCGTGCAAAATTTGGTGACTTTTGGGGCACGTTTAAGGGGACAAAAAGGCCCTCATTTCGTCGGAAGAAGGAAAAACAAAATACAGATATAAAGACAGATACAATAGGGCCTTCGCACTGTCAGTGCTCGGGCCCTAATGACACTTTTGTATCTCCGCAAGCACTTCAGATATGGTTTCCCTTTCATGTCATTTTGCTGTTTGTCCTTCAGTTTAATTATTTTTGGTGTAACAGCTGATGCAAAATGACTGAACTTTCTGTCCTTTATGCTGTGTTTTTTGTCCAGACCTTACAGACTGATGTTTTTATTTTTACAGATGTGCATCATGAAAGACTATCATGGATCACAGATTATAATCTGTGTGTAATCCAAATTTTAGAAGAGGTGCTATAAATTAGGAACAAGCAGAGGCAGGTAGACTGGCTCGTCTCCTCTTAATGAACACCATCTTGTTTGTTTAAAAATTATTTTAAAAATGTCTCTTGAAAGATGGTAACTTGCTGGTCATTGACAAGCAAACTGACAGTCACGGATGAGACTCCTCTTAATGTGTTCAGTCAAAAACTGTACAGGATATCCATTTCCATTTCTACACTAAAGTCTCAAGTTACCTGGCTGCTGTGCATTTGACAGAAAAAGATATCTTATGTGATCCAGCACACAATAGAAAACAAGAGCAGTTTCAAATGTTTCATTACAAACTGTAAGGGGAACATTTCAAAAACAAAACCTGTGAATCCTCTGGTCACATTTGAGCGTTCACACGCCTTTGTGTTACGAACAAGGACCTTGAAATGAAAACATGGGAAAAAGGAGCAGGAAGAAACAGTAAATGTTGGGAACAAAATACAAAGCAAAAGGGAATAACAACAAAAAAACATCACATGAGAGAGAAGAGACAACAATGAACACAGAAATGGAAAAGGTTAGAAAAGGGGGAAGAAACTGAAGGAAAAAAAATTGGTCAGCAAGGCTGACAGAATATGTAATCTGATCTTCATCCAAGTCTTAACAGATTAACACGTCATGCTTAAATTGATCCCATCCATAATATCAGTTCTCATGTCTTTATTGAATAAGCCCATTAAACATCCACGTTGCTGACGGAGTGGTAAGTCGACCCTGGACATTCAAAGCTGGTTAAACCATATTTTGACTTCGAGGAAGTATTTCCAGTAGATCTGCATCAGGTCTGCAAAACATTCAGGGGGATTTCTGAGCCCATCTGACCAAGCGCATCAGCTCAAATCTATTTGGAGGTTGTGCGAGTGATTCTCTTGAGGTCATTCCACAGTATATGTATGGGATTAATGTCTGGGTTCTGACTGGGCCACACCAAATGATGGATTTTCTTAAATCCATCATTCTGTGCTGGATTTACTTTGATGCTTAGGGTAATTTTCTTGCTGCATAACCAAGCTTCCTCAAATAGCAGAGTGACCCTGATTATCTTGTAGGATGATGCGCAAAACATGTTCCAGTAACATTATATATTGCCAAGTGGTTCTCTGGCAAACTTAGGGTTCACAGCAGCAGCTTCCTCCACGGCATTCTGGCCGGGTCACTGTCCCTGGTCAATGACCTTCCTATGGTAGACGCAGGGCCACCGCAAGGGGTGTGCGAACCAAGGGGCCTCGCGCTATGGGCGTTTTTTTTTTTCAAAAACATTATTTTTTTTTCATTTTTTTGTTTTTTCCCTTATAAATATCAACAGTCACGTTCCATTACAGACCTAAATGTGTACTAGTTTATGCATATCAAAAAATATATGTGCAATGATGCGCGTGTCTGTTGTTCAATACAACTGATCAGACCAAGCGCAGACACAAGCTGCTCTGATCCAGACGGGTGGAGTTGGAACAAACTGTCACACAATGTCGAGAGAACGAGACAGAATCAGGAAATTTCCATCAGGGGATGAAAAAAGAAAAAAAAATAAAGAAAATGGAAGAGTTTAATGCCTCTCTGAAAGGCTTGTTTGATAAATTTGTTACAAAATCACCAATCCGACCGGGTCTCAAGCAGCCGCGGGGCCCCGCGTCGAGGCAAGAGATGATGATGAGGCAGGGGAAGGTATCCAGTATTTTGCTAATTGGAGAGTTAAAATTGCACATATAGACACCTGATCCGACCCGAAAAACCCAAAACATTTCGCCCCCCCCAGCCATTTCGCACAGGGCCTCGCAAATCTCCCAGGCGGCTCTGGGTAGACGCATGAACAGATATGGTTGCCATATCCAGTGATATTAGCTGTTATTTGTGGGTTTGTGTTTAACTTATTTAAGGACTGGTGCCTGAGTGGATGCAAATTGGGAAAAAAATTGAGGGACAAGAGAGATTTGGGGGTGGCAAAGCAAACTCAATTTTGAAGGTACAGCCTACAGGTGGAGCTGGGGAGGAGGTGGGGTTTTAAAAGCAGCACTGCACTTATGGATCAATTACATCATAAGGCACATGACAGCCAAGTGCACTAGCTCTTTAAATAGATTTATAAGCAATATGAAGTAATAGGAATGAACCAAGAACAGAGAGAACATAAAACTCCCAGAAGTCTGAAGTCACTGTCAACTCAAAGCTCTGAACAAACACACTCTGTGACTTTGATATAAGTTGTCTGGCTTAAAAAAATCAGGTCTCCTCATCTTTATCTCAGCACAGCCTCCCATCATGATGATGCATTTGCTATCAGAAGTAGTTCGGAATTATCTTTACCATCACTTTCAACAGGAGTCAAGGGGAGGATTCGAGAGAATACATCATGAAACCAGCTGCTATGAACATAGTGCAAACTAGGGTCCGAGTCCTTTGATTTTGAGGACTTGCCGATACCGAGTCCCGATCCGATACTTTTATAAAACAATAAAAAATGAAGAAGAGAAAAGAAAATTATGCAGGATGACCCTTTTATTATATTTTAACATGTGTACTGTAAACTGAGCACATAGGAGGTAGGCAGCTTGAACATTCTTAAGTCAGTATAAAAAAAATTTCTTTTCTTTTTCTTTTTTTTTTTTTTTTTAGCATAGGGCTGCTTCAGCTTCAAAACAAACAGGCGTGCTCTGCGCGCATGCTGTGTATGGCTGCCGCTCCGAGCCCACTACTCCACGTGTGCGTTGATTTATGGTCCCGCGTCACACCAACGCAGAGCCTTCCGCGACGCGGTACCATAATGTCGGCGCCGCAGCTCCGCTTCAGTCCTGGGGCCTCATCTATAAAGCTTGCTTGCGCAGAAAAAGCGCCTGAAAGTTGCGGAAGCCACCTTCTACGCAAAGCCTCGGATCTAAAAAGAAAAAACTAACCAATGGCTGCCGCTCCAAGCCCACTACTCCACGCCGAAGAGGGAAAAAAAAGTGTTCTGATTAAAATAAGGAAAGTTGGACTACCGTATATAACAATTGCGTTCATAAGGATAAAGTTTTTAAAAAAAATAAAAATTAAAGAAATTGTCTCTTCTCCCCGTGTGTGTCTGCCTGTCATGCACGGGTACTTGGGCGCATGTTGTTTACTTTTAAGCCGGAATTATGGTTCTGCGTCACACCAACGCAGAGCCTACGCCGTAGGGTCTGGCGTAGGGTGCGCGTCGCCGCGAACCTTACGCTGTAGACTCTGCGTCGGTGCGACGTGGAACCATAAATCAACGCACACGTGGATGTCGGCGCCAGTGAGTATTTTCACCGGACATTTTGACCGGAGAGATTATAAAATACCGGACTTCGGCATATTTTACCGGACAAAGTCCGGCAATTACCGGACAACGGAAACCCTGATATATATATATCCGATTCCTGATCGGCTCATAACGTCCGAGTCCGGATCGAGTCTGCAATCACGTGATCGGCCCTGATTTCCGATCACGTGATCGGATCGGGACAACTCTAGTGCAAACACTGGGTTGGAAAAGGTACTTTTATAATGTTTGGTTTGGGCATCGCAGAACTGTGATGTCACGTGTGTGTGTCTCCTTTACAGTGCAGAGGAATAGAAGGATGGTATGGAGTAATGTAAAAAAGGAAGCTGAAGGGATTGTGAAGGGAATACATGGGAAGTAGGGCTGGGCGATATAACGAGATTTTAATATATATCGATGTATTTTCAAACGCGATATGGTACGAGACAATATCGTTTATATCGATTTTTATTTTATTTTATTTTTTTAATGATTTTGATATAGCTTATTTTGTGACAAATTGACTTGAATGTTTTATTTGAGATTTGCACAAATGTGAACCTCAGTGGAAAAGTCTGCCTGTTACTGTCTACATTGTATTAATTGCACAGTGTATTTTAATTTAATTGTTATGCAGGAAAGGGATATTTGTTTTATTTTATTCAAGAAGCATTTTTATTCTATATATGCAGGCAGTTTATTTTTATTTCATTTGTTTTATACATGTTGATATTGTGCAGACTTCTGTTAATAAAAGGTACCTGTGTGACATTTGGCACGAGGCTTTGTATTAAAACTGACTGACTGCCTCAGAAAAAAATGAAGCTAACAGAGATGCTATGCTATAATGCTTTGGGGGAAACCCCAATTATGTCACAGAAAAAATAGTATCGCCATTCAGCTAGAAAATATCGAGATATGACTTTTGGTCCATATCGCCCAGCCCTAATGGGAAGTAGAAAAGCACATAAAAAGAAACGAAGGAAAAGGAAAAGGAGGAGAAATGTATTTAATTGTTGGAGGGTGACGGGAGCAACACATGAACGAGACGGAGGTGGTGTGACAGGGCTGATGAAAAATCAAGAAAAGGGAGGAGAGTGGAAGCAACTGGTCTGACTGCACCACATTTGATTTCCAAACCCTCCTCTTCTCTCCTCTAACAAACCTAATCATCCTTCAAACACATGCATTTTTACCTCCATCTGCCAAACACAGAACGCTCAAGTTTTGAATCCCGCATGAAACTTCCAAAACAATTTAGCATGTCGCACACTTGCACCAACAAGCATAAGCTCACACATAGACTCACGCACTACCGCCTCCCAGAATAAGTTGGATGCTTCTAATTGGAGTAGTGTTTGTTGCAGAGAGGTGTTGAGCACCGCTGTAATTGCCAGGCAGGCTGGTTGACGTTCCCTGTCTCTTTATTTTTTAAAGACTGGGTAATTAGGCTCGGTGACTGCAATTGTGCTGCCACCGTCACTGGTACAAGCGAACAGGTGTGAGAGCCAGCAGCCGAAACACACAGCACCTCGCCAACGTCACAGACCAACCGCGGAGCAGGAGGAAAGGGCTGTTTACCGGCAGCAAGGAGCGCTGAAGCTGTGAGGGTTCACCAAAAGAAACTGAAGATGAAGGACTGAAACCATGATCACTGCAATGGATGGGGGTGATGGGGTTCATCTGATTAGAAGAGAGGAAATGAGCGTATTGTGTGTGTGAGCTGGAGAAGAAAAAACACCTGTGAATATAGCTAATAACTCAACAAGCGTGTACCGCCACTCTTGCCTTGCGAGGCTGCACTTCTGCAGAGCAGTGATGTTATCAAATTCTAACATGCTCACAACAGAAATGCTGCACAGAAACAGTGTTTACCATTCACTAATCAGCGCCAGGGGTGGAAAGTAACAAATTACATTTACTCACGTTACTGTAATTGAGTACTTTTTATGAGTTATTTGTAATTTTCTAAGTAGTTTTTGAAATATGTAATTTTTACTTTTACTCGAGTACATTTTGACCCAAGTATTTTACTTCGCTACATTTGAACCCCCTCACGTTACTGAGTACAAAATTTATGGTGAAAATCTTGTGGGCATTTTATTTTGGTTTATTGTGAATAGCAGGATCATGCGGGCATTGGGCACTTTATTTTGTGTTTGAGTACTTTGATTCTGGTTTTAGTGTTGTCGGTTGGACAATATGACTGAAAATAGTTTTCACTTTACAGTACAGGTTGTGACTGTCCTTTTTGTCCTGTTCTGTGGAAGTAAAAGGATCATGTTACTGAGCTCAGCTGAGCTTTTACAAGTGTGGATGTTTAACTTTAATATGCCTCAAAGTTAATTAAAACAACTTGTGCTGGATTTGATTCGTGACTCATCCTCTTTTTGCATTAAATCACTGAAAGTAACTTTTACTCAAATTACATTTTTAAAATGTAGTGTCTGGCGTAGAGTTACATGATACATAGGATACTCCATGGAAGAACAATACGCCAGCGAGCGCCAACAGAGAACTAGCAATTAGCCAATTACTACGACCGCCAGGAGCAACACTGTTGTCAAACTGTATATTGAGAGAGGGATTTCTTTTTTTTTGTTTTAAGAAATATTTTTCGGCTTTACCAAGCTCAACTGTTTTTACCTGCTCTTCCTCCTTGCTAAAAGCAAAACAAGGATTTTTGAAATGTAACAAATCCGAAACTGCAAAAATCAAACCCCCTTCTACACAAAACTGGCATGGGAGGATTTGCATGTACGATCCAGGCTTCAATGGTCTTTAGAGGTGGGTGCAATTCATCGATGTGTTGATGCATCGCGATGCGTCACGTGACGATTTGAAATCGATTAATTACATTTTTTTTTCTTTTTTTTAAGTTTCCATATTCCAGACTGAATAAGCTGCTGAATCATTTCATTTTCAAGAATGCACATTTCTTATTGTTCACTTGAAATATGGCAGATATGTTTACACTAAATACATTTGATGGAATATCTTGTTTACTTGAATTAATGAACTCATTAAATCCAGGGCTTGACCGTTTTCAGTGTTTTCCGCCAATAGAGGGCGCTCTCATGCAAGTGCAGCTTTCCCTGGTCAAAGTTAAGTAAGTCAAAGAGCAAATGTTTACATAGTCATAAAATAAATTATTTTGTGTCTTTGAAAAATACATGTCAAATGTTCAAAAATCCTTGTTATTTACTTAATAAGTGTTGTTAGAGGAACTGAGTTAATTGATTGGCTATTTATTTACAAATGTAGCCACAGATGAAGACAAAATCAATCTTGTATGGAAAAAAGCATTAAAAATCACAATAATCGAAGAATCGTGGCACCAATAATCGAATCGAAAATCATTATAATCGAAGAATCGAAGCTCCAATAATCGAAATCGAATCGAATCGTGAGGTACCCTTGTTTGCACACCCCTAATGGTCTTGCTTCTCATAAGTATGAACAATTCTTCCAGTGCATGACTCCACCACAGAGGAAGTGCTTCAGGTGGCAAGGGAAGCATGGAGGTGATCTGGTGAAACTCAAGTCCACTCCTCAACTCCTGAGGTGTGATTCTGAAAATTATCCTTCCCTTTATTTAAACATATTGTCCATAATTTGGCAACGATTAGGGTCTGGGTGGATCCAGCCTGTCTTTCCGATTCACCCGACTGGGAATCTGCTTCACATGACCATGGAGACTCCTCTTCCTGCTACAGTTCAGGCCCTACGCAGCGGTGTGGATGACAGGAACTTTCATCTGCTGAGCCAAGCATCTTTGCCGGGATGTGAGGATATGACAATTCGTTTAGCTCCTAATTAATGTCAGATCAATGACAAACAAGACTTCTTTATTGTTGAATGATTTTGTCATTTCCTGTGATTTGGATTTTATGTTTTTGGCTTCATGAGGGTGAGTTAATACCCTTTTCACAACTTATTTTCCTGACTGTTCATTTTTTATCCCCCCTCAGACAACTAAGCATTTAAATCCAGCTGTCAGTGTCGAAGGGTGCCATCTGACTCTTTCTCCAGCTCTGAGTTGCAGACATTTGTAATTCCCCCTTCTCTTTCTGCCTTAGATCCTACTGCTTCTCCTGTACCTGCAACAGTTTTTGACTAGCATACAGTTATATTAAGGCCCAATCCCAATTCCCCTTCACTCGCCCTTCTTTTCTCCACTCGCCCTTCTTTTCTTCCCTACCCCCTAAAAAAGAAGGGGGAGATTTTAGGGCACTTGAGATCTAGGGCACTTGGCCCAGGTGCCTGTCCCAATTCTCCTACTCCCCCTCGTTTTCATCCCTACCCTGATCAGGAAGCAGAGAGCCAAAAGCTGTTTTAATTTCAGCTGTAGCGCTGTTAATATGGCACTTTATTAAGTTTTAATATTTTTTCAGGCTTAAAAGTAACCGTTAAGATCCCCAACCTGGGCTCAGTTTATCCAAATAACGCATGTCAACAAAATTTGACTCAACGTTTTCGGAGATGAGAAGAGCCGCCGCCCCCGGGGAGCAGCCTCAGCTCACAGCCCGAGAAGAGACGGGATCGCCGGGTCAACCTGCGCCGTCGTCCCGGGAGAGAAACCTGCAGCTCTGTTGAGAATTACGCTGGCTGAAATAAATAATTTAGGAAGATGTTGGTTTAATAGATGAAATCTAACAGTTGTAGCTACGCCTGTTAAGAAATTTGCTCCGAAATTTCGAGATTTCTGTCTGCCGGCTCCGGAGCTTGGGTCCCCGTTAAATCGACGCAGAGCCTACGGTGTAGGGTACGGTGTACGGCGCGCGTCGCCGCGTACATCGACGCAGAGCCTACGGCGTAGGTTACGTAACCTACTCCGTAGGCTCTGCGCTGGTGTAACGCGGAACCATAAATCCCTTTATTCTGGCGTGATCTTCGGCAACTTTATCTGAAAGTGTGTAAATTACCCAGATAACAGCTGGATTACTTTGTGGTTTCTGAAAACTATTATATCAGAAACATCCAAAACAAATCTGACGAGTCACAGGATTATTTCTCTCTATTTCTCTGAGACGAGTCTGCTGTTTGCCTTCGGTCGGCGAGTCAAATCGACGCAGAGCCTACGGCGTAGGTTACGTAGCCTACGGCTTAGCTTACGTAGCCTACGGCGTAACCTAACAGCCTTTACTCCTGCGCGATTCTACGTGAACAACGGACAAAAAAGGGATTATGTACATTCACTGAGTGAATATTATGAAAGTCAAATATACATTTGTCGCTAGAAATGTAATCAAAACGCATTTTTATGCAGAAACTAACTCAAAATATTGATTTATTCACTAAGAAATGTCCGCCATGTTTTTTTTTTGGATTCAGTCCGCAAATGACGACGAAAAGCATTTTGGGAAATTTTCATACCCCCTCGCTCGCAAAGTCAGCATCTGAAATCCCTCGCTGTGAAGGGGCTATTCTCAGTCCCTCGCCCTCGATATGCCCCCTCCGCCTAGGTGAAAAGAGGAATTGGGACACCACTACCTTCACGGGAACGCGCAAAATTTAGGGGTAGGGAAGAAAACGAGGGCGAGGGGGTCAATTGGGACGCAGCCTAAGACTTTGCTAATATTATCTCAGAGATAAGCAGTCATGGGTGGGGTCAAATTTCCAAAATGTAAATTAATTTATTTGGAAATTGTAGTATCCTAAACGGTTATGACTGTGTTATCAGCCTTTTAGACCCTTCCTGCCACCAAGCTGCAAAGAACCTTGGTGTAATGTTTGACTGTGCCTTCACATCTGATAAACAGTTCAGTGGTCCAGACCAGCTTTTTCAAATGAGACGCCTCAGTAAAGTACAGTTCTACCTTCCTTCTCAGGCTGAGAGTCATTTATGCTTTTATTACATCCCCTCTAGATTTTTGCAATTCTTTGTATATTGGTCAGTCATACTTCTGTTGTTTTTGATAAGAAAAAAACCACAACATGATCACATTACTCCTGTACTGGACTCTTTACACTGGCTTCCTGTCCATGCTCAAGATTTTATTGCTGGTTTTTAAGTGATTTAAAGGCATAGCACCACCCTATTATTGTGTACTGTAGAATAGGGATGGGCGGTATGGACTAAAAAATGTATCACGATAATTTCTGGCATTTATCTCGATAACGATAAAAATGATGATTAAAAAAATACCAATTCAACTCCACCTTTGTAACTATAAATCTATCACCACATTCAGTCTTTGGAGCCAAAACACTGCTCTAAAAGAATACTAAATACTACTAAACTACACCAATTAAATTTAATTAATAAAAACCAATTAAATGAGTTACACCTGTACTGCAAAACTGGAATGACTCAAACGCCTCACTCTCAGATCCGCCTTCCGCCATGTTTGTTACACAAACACGTCATCAACGGGAATCTCTTTCTTTCTTTCTTTCTTTCTTTCTTTCTTTCTTTCTTTCTTTCTTTCTTTCTTTCTTTCTTTCTTTCTTTCTTTCTTTCTTTCTTTCTCTCTTTCTTTCTTTCTTTCTTTCTTTCTTTCTTTCTTTCTTTCTTTCTTTCTTTCTTTCTTTCTTTCTTTCTTTCTTTCAGGCTCATATCTTTATTTTTTTCTTTCTTTCTGGCTCATTTCCTTCCTTCCTTCCTTCCTTCCTTCCTTCCTTCCTTCCTTCCTTCCTTCCTTCCTTCCTTCCTTCCTTCCTTCCTTCCTTCCTTCCTTCCTTCCTTCCTTCCTTCCTTCCTTCCTTCAGGCCCATTTCCTTCCTTCCTTCCTTCCTTCCTTCCTTCCTTCCTTCCTTCCTTCCTTCCTTCCTTCCTTCCTTCCTTCCTTCCTTCCTTCCTTCAGGCCCATTTCCTTCCTTCCTTCCTTCCTTCCTTCCTTCCTTCCTTCCTTCCTTCCTTCCTTCCTTCCTTCCTTCCTTCCTTCAGGCCCATTTCCTTCCTTCCTTCCTTCCTTCCTTCACGTACGTTGTGCGTGGATTTAACGCAGAACCATAAATCAGCTTTACACAAAAACGTCATCAACAGGAATTTATCGTTTTTACCGTGAGATACAAATTCTTACCGTGGGGAATTATTTTGACGGTTTATCGTGAACGGTAAAATATCACCCATTCCTACTGTAGAATCCTCACACTCCAGCAGGAGCGCTGACGTCCACAAACCAGGTGCTCCTGGATGTTCCCAGATCAAAACTCAAAAACAGAGTAGTCTCAGTGATTGTCGACGGACTGTGCAACAGTCTTTTAATATCAGAGCTGCTAGCACCCTCGTCGTTTTAAAGCTATTCCGACATTTCTTTTTTCATTTGGCTTTTAGTCCAAAGTGAGCAGAATGTTGTTTTTTTACCATGCCACTTTTTTTATTTACATTTATTCATTTATTTGTTTAATGATTTTCTAACATCATGTTTTGTAGCTTTTAGTTTAGTATCTGTGTTGACATTGTTTTGGTTTTATCTGTGCAGTTTGCACAGCACTTTGGTGAACTCTTGTTGTTTTAAATGTGCTATATGAATAAACTTTGACTTGGCTTTCAAAGTGATGTGTTTACCTTGCTGTCAAAACAAACTTGAAGAAAATGTTCACATTCAACATTAAACTAAACTCAGGATAAAGTGCATTACAAATTAATTAAAATCGGTCAAAAACAGGAGCTTATCTGAATCAAAACTTGGTGATACGATCTATGGAACCACATTATCAAGTGTGCATATTCATCATCTGTGTTTTGTACCATTTCACATATTTGAAAACAAAATCAGATCTTTTAACACCAAATGAATAAATAAAAATACAGCAAATACAGGATCAACTGGGTCTTACGCTTCCTCTTTTGCATCAAAGTTAATTCAACCTCGTTGACAGTACACTGTAATTTTTTTTGTTGTGAACTTACAGTAAATAATTGGATAAATTTTGCATTACTTTCACAGTAAGGATTACAGCAATATACTGTGAAATATACTCACAGAAATTTACTGTAATTTATATCTGTGAGATTACAATGCATTGTTGTAATAACACAACTGAATACTGTAACTTTACAGCTTTAATGACAAAGCAATTACTGTGATATTACAGTACGTTACTGGAGAATTACAACCTTTTGCTGTACATCATTACAACAAGGCCCTGTACTTTTACATTGTGTACTGTGAAAGTAATGTACAAGTTGACAATAATTTACTGTGAATTTACAATGTATACTGTGGAAGTCATGCTAAAATTGTTCAGTAATTTACTGTAAAAGTAATGCAGTAGCTTCCATTTACTGTGAATTTACAAACATTGTAAACAAACAACTCTGAGGTAAAGTCAATGTTAGCCCAATGGCATATTTAATAATATTGTACAGCACTACAGAACAATATGTACAATATGAATACAGCAGATGCCAAGAACTTTATTTTCTGCATTTTAAGATGGCTTTTATGACTAGAAAGTTGAATTTCTAGTCATAAAAGCCACCTTAAAATGCAGAAAATGCAGAGAAATTGTGCAAACTTGCAATTCAACTACCTGTCTCACAACTCAACTATTTAACTAGCTGTGACACAAAAACAGTAATGGACAGGATGGGCATGAGGCCATGGCAAGATAAGAGAGGAAGGGATGTCGTAAAGGAGTCAGGCGCTCTTCTCAGTCTCAAACATTATAATGAGTCCACACGCAACAGCATTGTGTAAAAATCTTGTAGTGCAAAGTTGTCTTTAAAAAAAATTACATAAAGAACGAGGCTACTCAAAACTGAGCCTGACAACTACTGCTGCAAAAAATACTATGATGCTCACTCAAAGTCAACAAGTTTCCTCCAAAGGGTGCTCACATGAGGGTTCATTGTTGTCCGCTTCTTGGTCTTTGAGCCTCTTTCAGGATTGATGCCCAGGAAGCACCTGTTAATAAGCAAAGATAGTTTCAGTTTTAAAACAGACTTACAATATGTATTGCAGGCAACATTTATCAAGGTGTTCACCTGTGCCTTTTCCCACATCAAACCCTGGTAGATTTATAATCCAAACTTGTTAGACCTTCCTGTCACCATAATTTGTTGTAGCCAAGTGGTTGATGAGAGGCCATATCAACGTGCGCCGCCACTGAAATGCGTCTTCACGCAATTGACCATTTAGTAAATTAAACTAAACCCTGTTCAAAGTATGACAAATACATCCTTGTCAATTAAGGGTCTGAGAGGATTTTGTTCTGCTTTTAAAGAAAATTTCCTCTACTTCATTCAATACATTCACATTTTGCAATAGACGTTTTGAAATCACATAGCCTGCCACAGAATAAACAGCTGTGATTGGACCAGCAGGTATTTGTCAGCATAACGTGTAGATACCCATACTGATCTGCAGAGCGAAACTGAATATGAGTTTGCGAGATCAGGATAGTCTCACCAGGCTAGCCTCAGGTACCTCATTTGTCAGCATCTTAGACCTCAAGACAATCATTAAGTTGGAAGCCTGTACTATAATGTGAATTAGAAGATTAAATGTGATCTTTATAAAATACCTTTGAATGAACTCCAGCGTCGATGATCCAGTGGCAGGATACTCAAGGTTGAAGACGTAATAGCTGCTGAAGAAAGCAGCTACTCCGTGCAAAAAGAAAGGGTGTGGGCCCATCACGACATGTCCCTCGATGGATATAAGCCATCCAGAGGGCTTCATCGTGTCACCTGAAATGAACAGATACAACATTATGTGTTATGAGCACTTTGCGATCTGCTTCCGATAAAAAGGGCTATACAAATGTAATTCTTATAATAATTATTATTTATTGTGATCGGGTAGATTTCTAGAATGAAAACAAAATAATTTGTTAGAAATGTCGATACTACATGAAATTAACATTACCTTGAATGATCAAGCAGGGGGTATGCTGGAGAACTCTGAAGTATTGACGTCCACAGAAGTGGCACATGGCTGTAACATAGTAACACACAATGGCATGGATTTAGGATAAAGGATACATATTGTTCATTGGTCAGAGGTAGCATATCATACAAGGTAAATGTTGATAATGTAATCACTCATTTTGCATTTTAAATATTTGAATAAAAAATCTTACATCAACTTCAAGCATCAAACTCTCTTTCGGTTCTTTGAAGTACAACATTAGGAGGAGCAGATGATGTATGTCTTTTCCATCATTGGTTCTGCTCTCTCTGCCCCATTCATTCCTTCCTCTGTGTTTACAGACATACAAATGCATTGTTAGTACCCAAGTAACAATTTGGTCTTGTAGCCACCCAACACACACAATGTTCAGATCTTGACCAATTACTAAAGTCTAAACAAAATGACCCAAAAAGACAGTAGATGTCATGCCTGAGTAGATGTTCAGCATACCGTATCCCTCTTCATATTCTCCAACGTTGCCTCGGTCTCCCCCTCTGGCAAATCTGCTGGGCCCCACCTGACACACCTAGAAGTGGGCATCACAGGGTAACTAACAACGTTAGTACAACGTTAGTACAACGTACAACGTTGTAACTAAGATATCCGCTGGAAAAATATTTACATTATTATTATTCCTTTACAAACACTACATTTGTCTAAACGGTGATAGTGACATGAGAAATTATACTGAAACTCTCGTCATTACTAACCTTACTACTATTAGCAAATGCTGTAAGAGAACTTTAAACAATTTCGGGCCCTTGGTAACAAAATATGAACTGTGTCATGCAATAAACGTTCATTTGAAAGTAAATATTATTATCATATTAAAATAACATGGGTGTAAGTGCTGCAAACATGCATGCTGCTTACCTTCTCCATTCAGCCCAGAAGAGAAATGTGGGATATGGCGCCTTCAGTTCAAAATAGTAGTTCGGTTAGGTCATGTGACTTCCCAGGGTGCATTTCAACACAATATTTCACTGTAATAATACTGTTTAATGCTGTGAAATCCTTGCATTTTTTACTGTGTTGCTGTGATATTACAGACCTTGTTGTGATATAACAGCAGGTTTTAGATTGCAGGATTTTACTGTAAAACAAGAGTCAAATACTGTAAAATCCAAGGATACTGTACTTTTTACAGGTATTCATTGGGATATTACAGGGAAACCTAATTACAACAAGTTACTGTGAAATAATACTGTTAATTATTGTGAAATGCTGGTAAATTTTAACAGTGTAAAACCTAAAGCAACAAAGCTGTAAACATAGTTTAACAACGTGGAATTAACTTCATTCAGTGGATTCTAAACTGCAAAGAAAAAGAATTAAAAGTCAAGCACTCAGCCCGGCTCCAAACTTCCTAGAATCATCTTCAGGGACAACATATGGAGCCCGACTCAGTAGCGAGCCGGGCTGCCGAAGCAAGAGGCACGTCAATCTCCTGAGCTTTGAGGGAAGGGGAAAAGAAAAACAAATCCATGCCGAGTACTCACAGGCGTTAACCTTGAAATCACTGCCATTATTAGTGGAGTCATTATTAGCATTAGAAAAGCAAATGGGGCTAATAATATTTGCCATTATAGCTAAAAACGCCTATTAATCCCTAATCCGCACCACAATTAAGAGCACGGTTGGGTGTTTTTGTGAGTCGTTCTGCATCGCCTTGCTGGGGGAACAAGACAATTTACCAGCCTGAGAGGCAGAGAGAAGGTAGGAGGGTGAGGTATTAAGCGACTGGCTCCTGCTCTCCATCTCTATTTTGAAAGCGATCAGCCGGGGCGTTTTTGAGTGACTAGCGTAACAGAGGCAGATTTGACTGAATAAAGACAAGAGGGTAGCGGTGGGGGCGTCACTCGCCGCACTGAAGCGCGTTATCTATCTCAGTACAAGTGCATCAAATCAAACGGGAGAGGGATTATCATTAAAGCTACCCCCTTTTTGCACCGCTGTGAACTGTTACTTAATAAGCTATGCCAATTACAGGAACAAAAATCAGCCATAACATTGGGGCTGTATCTGCCCTCGCCCAAATTTCTCGGGTAATGCGTGAAGCTCGCTGGCAGAGGCGTCAGCGCTGACGTGTTCCTCTGTTCGTCTTTGGTTTTGACAAGAAAAAGAATAAGGGGAAGGGATGGAGGATAAACAAAAATAAAATAAAAGAGGATAAAGCACACAAAGAGTTGATGGGTTGAAAGGAAAAGGTCTTGTGAAATTTTTAGAATCAATAAATCCATGAAAGAAAAACTGCCAACGGTGAATTTATCACTGTGTTATCAAAGTGGGTACGTCTTAATCCAATATGATATAGAGCTTCACTGCTTTCCTGAAAGCAAAAATACCTGCTAAACCATTTGCCATTGATTTAATATGTTGAGGAACAGCACACAAGGTGGCAAGAGAATATTTTCCCCTCTAAAATTGTTTCATTTGACAATATCTATAAGCAGTACTGGAGTTGAGGGGGGATGAGAGGGGATGGCATCCCCCCTGAAATAAAAACGGTCAAAATCATTCCCCCTGTAAAACTGCCATCCCCCCTTTCCATCCCTTATGTCATTTCATCAATGAATGTGGTTTTACTGCTATTTCAACATTTAGAGTCATCACCAGAAAAATAACTTATTTGACAATTTTCACCTGTTTCAAGTAAATTTTTACTTGAAATAAGTAGAAAAATCTGCCAGTGGGACAAGATTTATCTTCTCATTACAAGCAAAAAAATCTTGTTCCACTGGCAGATTTTTCTACTTATTTCAAGTGAAAATCTACTTGAAACAGGTGAAAATTGTTGTTTTTTCCAGTGATGAGTCTTGTTTTAAGTGTAATGAAATTTTTTTTCCAAAATGAGACATTTTAACTAGAAATAAGACAAATATTCTCGTTAAGATTTTGAGTTTTTGCAGTGATCCATTTTACTTATCCTGTGAAGGACAGAGTCATATTGATAAGTTCAGAAAAGTGTTTTTATTGTTGTGTTTTGATGTATTTGATGTAAGCCCAGTGGATATTTAAAGCTTACAGAAGGCTGCATTTAACTGCTGCTATGTCATTCCTGCAGTATTTCTGCAGGTGTTTTTGTCACTGCTATTATTTGTAATATATTATATTATTTGTAATCAGCACAAATGATCTGTCCCCATATGATAAAATCCACCATCCCCCCTGATTGTTTTTTACAACTCGAGTACTGCCTATAAGTACCAGACTGGTGTACGTTCTCCTGCAACTTTACAGATGCCACCCAAAAGCACTAAACATACAATCAGCTATATTATTCTTAATATTATTCATTTCCAACTCACTCTGCCAAAAGAAGCTGTGGCTGTTCAGGGCGTGGACTGTAGACATCTGATGTGTGTTTGGTCTCATAAAGTAGCAGTAGATATTTTCCGGCATTGTGAGTTATGGGGTGGGGTTTTTGTGGACTAGTTTTCCTCTGATGCCATCAGATTCACTGAAATTAGGGAGTTTGTGGGCTGAGAGAAAACCCAAGACTGGATCATGTTCTATGAGACCTTCTTTAGCAGTTTTTACAAAGAGTACTGTGCTGCTGAAGGCTGCTGCAATCATAGGGCCTGATTTACTAAGATCCTAAATAAAGAGTACTAAATTGTGTGTGCACTGAAAAAGTTTGCACGTGCTGTTGTTGTGTGTTTTGCGGGTGATCAACTAAGAATGCTTGCGCAATTGATAACAGGTGCAAACCGCAGTATTTAAATGAGGTGTTGCGCGTCTTACGGTTTGCGCCATGGAGAGTCTGGATGGAAAGCAGGATAGTAGCAAGTGCAAAATGAAATTTGACGAGTTGGAGTTAGAGATATTAGTGGAAGAGGCAAATAAACACATTCATGAACTACAGCAAAGAAATTTAAACATTACCAAAAGAAACGTAATATGGGAGAAAATCTGCGATAGAATAAATGCAGTTGGTAAGACAAAAAGAACGGCAGATGAGGTTAAAAGAAGGTGGCAAGATATAAGGCGAAGAACTAAAGAAAAAGTGCCTTTAATAAAACTTGTGCAACCATTTTTAAAATAGCATGCAGCAGAATAAAGACTCTCTCTCTGCGTATTCTTTGATTTTGGATGTCGCCTCCTTGCCACAATAACAGCAGCCATCGGTGCGTAATGCTGGGCAGATTAGCACCTTCCTTTCCAACGTATTAAATACAGACGCAATCACAATCCCCGCAATTACTTTTAGGCTTGGTAAATCTCATTGCGTGTGGTAAATGAACATATTTGCATTTTCCCCTCCCAGTATTTAGCGCTTTCTGGCGGGTACGCCCCATATTGATTATTCATCAGGGCAAAAGTACTAAATGAATAGCGTGCGCTATTTTGCTCATTTGAGAGGCGCAGTCCTCTTTGCACGCTGTTAGTAGATCAGCTGGCACATTGGTTTGCGGGTGATGTCAAGTTTGCACACGTTTTTACGCACGCAAACCTTTAGTAAATCAGGCCCATAGAGTGGTATTACTACTTAGGAATTGTAAATAGCCTGCAAAAAGGTTTAGCTAAATAGCAGGTGTCAAAGTAGAAAGATGAACAGATAACTTCACCTGTCAGCAGTTTTGCTGTTATAAATCACAAGTCTAATTTATTCAACCAAAGGTGAAAGTAGACTGCAACATTTTACCACTCACTGCCTGATTGAGGTTTCATCTCTGAATCGTCTGGTGCTTCAGACTAAATTGAAACCAGGCATTTGTGATTTGTTTAACCTGTAGACCATCTGCAGTGGGAACCAAAGGGCTTTTGGAAATAATTAGCGAGTCAAAAAGCTTTTGTTTTAAGTTGGGATCCTTTTTCGTCTGGATTTTCTCCAGACAAAATCTGTCCTCCAAACTATCTTCTCTAGATATGTTTTTGTTTCCTTCTTCCCTTTCTTCACTAACTCACTCTTTCCTACCTTCCTTATTTCTTGCCTACATCATTATCTTCAATTACACCATCCCTCTTTTTACGCATTTGACTTATTACATACTTAAGTACATACTTACTTGTCTCATTGCTAATTTTTCACTGCTTCGGCCCCCTTTAAGCACATTCAGATATTATGGTATAGACAATCCATCATGCGATGTCCCCATGTATGGGCATCACAGGTCTTAAGTGATTCATTATCTTTTTGTCACTTTCTCTGTGGTTGCCCTCATTTTCTAAACTCTTCCTTATTTTTCCTTAGTTTATAAATATATAAATATACATCAATTCTATCTTTCATGTCTTTTGCCAATTTTTATTCATTCTTAATTCTTTTTTTCCTTATGAAGTTTTTGCTTTAATTCATCACTCTTGCTCTTTTTTTCTTGATTTCCATTTTACTTCCTGTACTGTTCCTGTTTTCAGTAATCCATCTTTTTTTACATTCTTCATTACCTTCAAAATCTCCCCCTCTTGTGTCATCTATCTTTCTCCATTCCCTTCTTTCTACCCATTTGTGCCTTTTTTGTGCTTTTTTTTTAGTTCTTCAGTTTTTTTCATTTCAATTTCAACTTTTTTTATTTTTTCTGTTTGTCCACAATTCTTCTAAAACAAATTAATTATTTTTCAATGTTCCATGGCAAAAGACACACACACACACACACACACACACACACACACACACACACACACACACACAGTCCCCTTCCAACACACTGACAAGGAGACATACAGCAAATCTGAGATGTTATAACAGCGTTTAAAAAGAAGAAAAAAAAAAAAGAGGAAAACACCAAAACCAGCCAAGACCTGAAATAGACGAGTGGCGGTGGCGGTGTGCTTTTGAAACGCTGCTCGCTGAACGGCTCCATCCAGAAGGAGATTAGAAACACACACAGAGTTTGAAGTATGCTTTATCTTTCTAGGGATGATCCCAAAATAAACAACAACAACGGCAAAATCTCTCAATAATTAAAGCGCCTAATCCACTTCCTGGTTGTTGATGACCGTGGGCTGTGCATGTCAGCCAAGACGGTGCAGAGTTTATGTTTAGATGCTTTTGTGTTTCGTAGGTGAATTTCTGGCCATAAATACAAGAGCTTACATGGAAGCCAGAGTGCTTCAAAAGCAACATTTAGTCACAGTGCTGCAGGAGGGCTGCAATTTCAAATTTCAATTTCCCCATAAAGACGGATTGAAAATGATCACTTTTTACACAAGTTAAAATCAAATAGAAATGAACATTTGAAAAATATTCAGTGTTTTGTCCAAAACCAACCATGTGCTTATGTTTGCTGTTGACTTCCAAAGCCTTGCTGGACAAGCTTAGTCTTGGTAACACACCATTTGAGGGCATGAGGGCATAAGTATGAGAATAAATACAAATGTAAACTGTTTTGTTTTGAATCTCAGTATATTTAGTTACCGACTTAAACTTAAGCTGGGCAGACACTGTGTGATATTTTAAATCGTTTGATTCAGCTCCATCTCACACTGCACGACTAGATCGCTGAGTTCAAAAGTTCACAGCCCACGATTTATGGTCTCACACTGTACGACCCGATGCTCGGATGCTCCGTCTGCTCACACTATACGATCATAATACTCACGTCTGCTCACACTATACGATCATAATCCTCACGTCGGACTTCTGTTACTGGAACTGCAACGTCAAAAAGAAGTGGAAGAGGAGGAATCCCGAAGTGGGAGACACCGAAGATGCTCAGCAAAAACAAACGCACTGCCTTAAGCCTGAATTATGGTTCCGCGTTAAATCTACGCCGTAGGCTCTGCGTTGGTGTAACGCGGAACCATAAATCAGCCTTTAGCAATTTGTGCCATTCTGTGTGGCGATAAATGAAAAAAGATTAGACAACGTTGTGATTGGACAAGGAATTGGCTGGACAGACGTGGGAAATGCTGTCTTTTTTTTCTGCTATTAAAACATGATTTGTAATGTGAATTTGCAACACTTTAAACTACAAATAATAGTTTTTGACGTGACATCAGAGATTGCCCATGCACTCTGTGAAAGGATGAGTCAAATCGGGTCGTAGCTGCTTCAACTGTGCGATACCGTCACGAAGAGCGACCAGGATTTCCGAATCATTTTCTTGCGAGCACATGATTTGTGATCGGGAGCTCATAGTGAGGTGTTACTCTCTCGTCGTGAGGTGTTACTCTCTCGTCGTGAGGTGTTAATCTCTCGTCGTAACCCCACGTACACTGCACGAGGCACGACCAACGATTGGGTCGAAATCCGGCCCAATCCAAAAAATAGTCACACGAGTGGAAAATCGGTTCAAAACGAGCCGATAATCGCACAGTGTCTGCCCGGCTTAAAACAGATTCACTCCAAAATGTATGATAGATGAATTTATTCACAAATTTAAGCAGGTTCACAATAAAACCTCCAAAAATGTAAAATACACTACACGAGAAAAAAAACATGTCCTTTAAAATTGTAGCATGATATGTTTTGTGTTATGTGAAACTGCAAGCCCAGCTGAAAAAAGGACATGCTTTCTTTCGCAACTGTTACATGTTTATGTTTTTCATCATACAAAACCGCTGCCCAAACATGACTGCAAAACTATTTCACGTTTTAAAACATCCAACAGAGGATAAAACTGACGTAAAACCATGGATTATCACACCAGCGAACGAAGAACAAACCCCATCTAACCAATGCTGTCCAAGGACTTTTGACCTTTCATCGTCAATCTCAATATTGGTTTGTTAAGGTTATTGATGGAATGACATTGATTGTGGTTTGATGATAACAAATACATGTATGAAGTTAGGGATTTGGAAAAAAAAAAACATAGGTCAGTTCAATTTGGATACATATGTGCAGATAGGATGGCATCACATTGCCTGTATGTTGTCCTAAAATAAAACACCAAGAGGGAAAGTAAAACATTACTATCTCACTATTTCTGCACCTATATTCAGCCACTGAATATTAGCCTAAATGTAGTTAATTTCCACAAAAAAAACTGTTTTTCCAAAAAAGAAAACAACCTTTGCAGACAATGAATGTTTCAGAAGAAGATGTCCTTGAAAGACCATCAGCAAAACTTCCCAATAAGCAAAAACGACTTCAAAGATGTAACATGTTTCCATATCCATCCTTTCCAGTAACAATGTAAGCAAAACTTTCCAATGTTCAACACAGGAGTTTCACTTTCATGTGTTACTACCTTTAGTTAATTAGTTAATCTCTGGGTTAACTAACCAAGCATCAAGGTCCATCTTCAGCGTGACCTCAGATCCTACCGGCAATGTTTCAGAAGCAGCTAGCTTCTTTTCTTGCACGTTTCCAGATCTCACAACAATCATACAACAATTGGCACATTTACGATGGATGCCTTGTCCTTTCTGTTACTATCAGGGATCAAAGTGAAAAACAATTATCTGACTGAATTTTTCTTCCAGACCAAGACAAAAGCTTATCGCCATCTACTGTTTCACAATATCCCTTTTATGGATACTTCCTGTTGGTTTTAAAGATTTTTTTTGTGGCTCTAGGGGCTTTTATTTTGAAGTTGGCTAGACAGGAAATGGGTAGCAGGAGAGGGGAAGACACACAGTAAAGAGACATAGGCCGGGATTAAAACCTCTGGCTCCTGCATGAGGGCGATAGCCTCTGCAGATGGTGCGCCCACTCAACCCACTGAGCTATCCAGGGCCCTTCCTGCAGGGTTTCATGTAAAACAAGGTGGAAACTGTCGAGAAATCTTTTTTTTTTTACTGTTTGCTTCTCCTGCCCAGCAAAATGACATTTCATTATCACCCTGCCCAACTATGCCTTTAAATACTTTAGGTCAAAGTCATTAGAATGAAGAAAGCTCTTCAATTGTGTTTTTCTCCATTTATTTTACAGACTTCATTTCAAATACATAAAAAAAAAGTTAAATAAAACATACATTTCATTCATGGGCTTTAACCAAAGCAACTAATATAGGTTTGTTTTTTCAGTTCTGTTTATCTTCGACGAAACTGAGGTGCTGGACATACAATTCCATGAATTGACGATAAATATGGTTTCTTTATTTCAAGTCTTAGATAGTTCATCTACGTCACACATTCAGTCACAACTTCCTGTTGACATTTGATGGAAAAAATCTGTGGCCATGTCTTAAATTGACCATGAAAATGAAAAGAGACTAAGATTTGACTTCAATAAGTGACCTTAAGCATAAATAATGAGAGGATACTTTATAGGAGAGAGTCTAAAAACACTTCCAATTCTCTTAAAGCGTGTGGCATTGGCTGTTCACCCAGACTAAATGGACCCTGCTCCGAGCAAGCGTGCTCCAGCCTCTGGCCTAGCCCCAGCCTTTACAAACTCCTGCTCTCATGGATGTGTAGGTCTATAGAGTTCTAATTAGCTGCATTCACAAACAGCCTCATCAAAATGCCGAGGCCTGCAGAAAGCCACAGCAGGGTGGCAGAGCAAGTGTGTGTGAGCATGTTTGTAGCTTGTATATATATATATACATATGACGGTGTTTAAATTTGTGTAGGAGGATCTGTGTACGTGAGACACAGTGACAGTACGTACTTCTGTATCGAAAGGAAAAAAACAAAACAATCCCAGATACACATGGAGGTAGCAGGCAAACCGAACAGCTGCCTCTCAAAAATTTGCAAATCTTTTTTTTTTTTTCATTTTTAAAACGCAGGTCTTTTTTTGAGACGCCTAACTTTGGAGACGTGTCATTGTCCTTACAATTTGCATACGCGGTACGCAAGCGAAATCACCAAAACACACAGAGCACAAACAAAAAACAGCCACACAATGAAGCTGCAAACAAAGGCGATGCCACGCCATCTCCCTGTTTGCCAGCTAACTAACAAAATGGCTTCCGAGGCAGATAGCAACGAGCTGGAGCGACTGGACCGTTCCCTGTGAAAACCTTAAACATAAAGTATACACCTGGGCTGAAGGATGGAGGCTGAACCTCCGAATGTGGCTCAGCACATTACGGATGCAGACAATTCAAAATGACAGAACTGAATAACACAGATGAGTAAAAATACAATAACACATACTATAATTAAAAGAAACACTTTTTGTTTTGACTGCCATAATTATTCAATTCACTTGTAACTTGTTGCAAATGTTAGAAACACAGCACCGTTATGAGAATGCTTCTGATTCATTGTGCATCATCTGCTCTCTTTTCTTCAGAAGCAGCTCCATTGGCAGACTAAACAGATGGAGACAGTAACAATGAGAAAACAGCCACTTATGCAGCCACTATAATATGTATATGCCCCTATTTCTCAAGCAAACTGTGTTCACACATTTACAATTCTGTTGATCGATCGAGTCACTCACTCAATAACAAACTGTTATAGACTTGCCACAATCAACCAGCTTGGAATGGGCTTCATAAAGTGGTCTCACACTGACACCAAGAGCAACTTGGTCATATATTTTAAAGTTAGCTTACCCTTACTTCCAAACTTTACACAGTTTCCTCAAGTCTCAACGGGATGTCTGACATGTTTTGATTAAAGAAATGCCACAAGGATACAAGACAAAAGTTCCCTTTTCCAGCCAGCAGCTCTGTTCATAGCAGCTGGTCTAAAGAGGGTGGAGTCAGCATCTTAACCCCACCCCCCCCTTCTCCAGGATAGGTCTGATTTTAAATCAGGGTTATAGCCTTGTACTTATGAGGTACGGGAAATGCAAGACATGAAACGATGTGAAGACAAAGACGCTTGGATAATTCAACGCAAATCAGGCTCTGTGATGTCACAGTTAGGCCTGTGTTGAAAAAAATCGATTTCCCAATTCTAAATCGATTCTCATATTAATTCCTAAAAATCGATTAATATGTCCAAAGATCGATTTTTTTTCTTTTTTCTTTTCTTTTATTTATTTATGTTTTTTTTTTTCATCATTACATTACAGCTTTTGGTTATTTTTTTGTTTATCCCCAAAAAAGGAATTTTTTGTTGGACCCTGGAATAACTGGTGCCATGTTTTTGCCTTTAAATATGTTTAAAGGTATGAAAACATTAAAGTGTTAGGTTATAATTGCATAAATTGTCTATATTTCATTACTTTATATACTGTCTTGGGGTTACATTTGCAAAAAATGCTAAAAACCAAATGCTCAAAAATTAAAAACCAAAATAGACCGAAAATGGAACAAATAAAAAGGGAATCTGGGAAAAAATAAAACCCATTTCATCCATCTCTGTTTCCTCCCTGGATCTGTTTGATAATTCTGACCCACACGATGTTTCTGAAAGCAGTTCTATCAGCATTCTGGGAGGTGATTGGTCCTTACAGCATCATTAGCTGCAATACTTGCTGTTTAATCTCAATATAATAACAGTAGTAATATGTTGCAGAACTACAGTCATATAATTCATGCAACAGCTCAAAAAACAGTTTCAATTAAAGCTGCAAGCAGCGATGAACGGGCCCTCGCACTCACGGCCACCGCCCCCCATAAGCATATCAAAAATGACACCACCCACGACTTCCTATGTCAAACCATTCAAAAGATATAGCAGAAAATAGGGACAAGCAATCAGAAGAAGGGGCGGGGCTAATTCAGGCCAATGAAGGTCAAGGACTCCATACAGAATGTGATGACACCACCCACGACTCTCTATGTCAAACCATTCAAAAGTTATAGCAGAAAATCGGGACAACCAATCAGAAGAAGGGGCGGGGCTAATTTTCACCAATTATGGTCAAGGACTCAATACCGAGTCCCATGATACCACCCACGACTCTTTTTGTCAAACCTTTCAAAAGTTATGGCAGAGAAAAGTATTCTAGTGGGCGCTGTTGAGCCGTTAGGCCACGCCCATTAATGCAAACCATGAAAAATCAAATTTATCACCAGGCCTGGCTTGCCCATAGGAAAAACAACACCAACCGCCGCTGAGTTTGTGTGCAGTTTCCCATTGAAACAATATCTCACACTACTGAGGTTAGATGAAAAACATTAATTAGATGAAGTTGGTAATTAAAGGAGCATGAGGCAGGATTGAGGCAGGATTTATGAAAAAAATGTGTATACGTTTTGAGTTTTCTAGTAATGTCAGATGAAGCGTTCCAAACCAAAAAGAATGAGCCCTCTAGTGTATCTCTCCGTTGCCTTGAACAGGCTGTGTGCTGCAAAATGTGCTGCAATTGTGCCCGGAATTTCCCGCGCTGTCCTGCGGATGTGACGTCACATGACGCTGCATGCACGTTCTCCCCGTTCTCCCGTGCCGGCCTCGCTGTTGGCTGCAGTACCCCCAACGTCCGTCATGGCGAAGGGTGGCGCTAGAGAGTCTCATTTCTTAAAAGGAGCCTCAAGCTCCTTTAAAGATTACAATATTTAGATATCACTAATCACACCAGTAAACAGGAGAAACCACAATGGTCAATTCTCGCCAAATTGAGTAAATTCCAATTGTCCCTGAACGCACCAGTGGATGAAAGATGCAGTGGATGAAGAAATAATCATCAGTTTCCGAATTCCGACCGTGTATATTTTTATTTGCACCTTTTGCTATAATAAAAAAACAAAAAACAGTCAATGAAAAATGGATAGGAATAGTAAGCCAAGAGGACTTATAATATTACAAAGTTCACTCTCACTCTCAAATAAATAAATAAATATATATAAATAAATACAACAACACACCCCTCTCCCCTTCAAATAAATTCAAATGAACAATCAAACTTGTTTCTTTATACAATTAATTAATTTATACATTTATCAATATTCCATACCATGTCTTTGTAAAAGAGCATAATACAAAGTCTTTCAGCATAAAAGTACGTATTTTTAATGTGTGACAGCGTCCTGTTTCATAACTAAATCTCTGCCAGCCTCTCCAAGATGGCCGTCGGTACCTTATCCAAGATGGCGGCCGCGCTGAACGTCAGCTCCAATGCCCCGCCCCCCCGCGGGAGATGCGCGCGCATAACAAGCCCCACCCCTCCCTCCGTCCCCCGCGGGAGCACCCCTCCTTTCTCTACTCTGCTCCTCTGGCTGTCACCCGTTGCAGGGAGTCAGTCAGAGTTAAGAATCCAGTGAATTTAACATAAATATTAATAGAAAATCACCGGTCCCACTCAGGCTTATGAAATTCACAAGATATTTTCTCATTATAGTAAACAACATATCTATGAAGTCGGATGTCAATTTTGACATTTTGTGACAAAGACATAGCTTTTTATGTTATTAGTTCATTTTTTTAATTTTTAGAGTGACGAAGTTGTTCGAAAATAATATGTTCCAGTGTATGATTTTTTAGTCCTGTTGTAAGCTATCTGAAACTGCCATTTAATTTTCCTTACACAAAATCTCTGATTTTTAATTAATATTTTACCAGAAATACAGAGTGACATAAAAATGCCACTTCCTTTCAAATTACGACCACGATACGCGACACGGTCAACAAGGAACCTACTGCCAATCAAATGTGTCAATTTTATTAAGATTGGATAAACCAAACAGCAACTAAAGCACATAATTTGATGAAAAATGTATACCTGACCAAAAGGTGGCGCTATGGAGTTCATCCAAGATTGTCATATCCACTTGTTCAGAATGGAAGCCCGATTAAATGTATTGAATTTGGGTTCATTCTGACCAATTATGTTTAAGTTACAACAACTTTTATGTTCATGGCGAGACCCCGAAATTTGACAACCTCTAACGGCGACGCCCTTTGACACAAACTTAGTTTTCTCTGTCACTCATCGTCAATGCCTTACCTATTATCTCACCAACTTTGAGATCAAGAAACTGATCTCGTTTGGAGCACAGATGCAAACTAGAAGACATGACAATTCCTGGTGCCAACAGGTGGCGCTACAACCGATCCTGAATATTCCACCATAGATGGGTTCAGGCTCAACCTACAATCATGCACATACGTTTTCGACCACATCAAATCATGTATTGCTGAATTACAGCCAATTGATGTTTGATGGCGAGTCTTAAAAATGACCTCAAACTTCGCCGGATCACTACGGTCACGCCCTCTGGCAGAAACTTAAAAGCTTCGCAATTTAGCGTCGGCCATGTGTCTAGATTGTACAAACCAAGTTGTGAGCCAATTCGATAAAATCTCTAGGAGGAGTTCGTTAAAGTACGAGGCCTAGAAATGATCAGAATTCATGAAAAATGACATTTTCTGTTCAAAATGCCGGACTTCCTGTGTAACTTAGACCATGGGTCCAAAAGACTTTTTTGTAGCTCTTTGTCTAATATAATACTCACATAAAGGTCATTGCTGTAAGTCAAACCATATTGTGGGGCTCGTCAAAAAACCTAAAATAGGTGGCGCTATAGAGCCCATTCTTGTGGACCCATGCCTGTCGCCCATAAAATACGTAATTTTACGCGACTCTGGAAGCGTGTGCAAAATTTGGTGAGTTTTTGAGCATTTTAAGGCCTCCAAAAAGGCAATTTATTTACGGCGAGAATAATAATAATAATAATAATAATAATTAAAGCTGCAAGCAGCGATGAACGGGCCCTCGCACTCATGGCCAACGCCCCTCCTTCCAGCCCCCCCCAAAAAGAGAATATTAAAAATACAATAAATGTAAAAAAAAAATAAAATTAAACAAGATTTATCTTCTTATTACAAGCAAAAAAATCTTGTTCCACTGGCAGATTTTTCTACTTATTTTAAGTGAAAACAGGTGAACAGGTGAAACAGATGAAAATGGTGTTTTTTTTTCCAGTGATGAGTCTTGTTTTAAGTGTAATGAGGTTTTTTTTACTAAAATGAGACATTTTCACTAGAAATAAGACAAATATTTTTGTTAAGATTTTGAGTTTTTGCAGTGATCCATTTTACTTATCCTGTGAAGGACAGAGTCATATTGATAAGTTCAGAAAAGTGTTTTTTATTGTTGTGTTTTGATGTATTTGATGTAAGCCCAGTGGATATTTAAAGCTTACAGAAGGCTGCATTTAACTGCTGCTATGTCATTCCTGCAGTATTTCTGCAGGTGTTTTGGTCACTGCTATTATTTGTAATATATTATAATATTTGTAATCAGAACAAATTATCTGTCCCCATATGATCAAATCCACCATCCCCCCTGATTTTTTTTTACAACTCGAGTACTGGCTGCGGTTCTGTTTAAAGCCGGGCAGACACTGTGCCATTGCCGGCTCGTTTTGAACCAATTTTCCTCTTGTTTCAATCATTAATATGTGTGCAGACAAGGTAAAAAAAAAAAAAAAAGAAAACTCAAACTCTTTCAGTTCACTGTGTTTTCTAGTAGTTCTTCTAGTTTTCTATTGTTACTTTTAAGTTTACTGTTCCCTTTGTGGTTTTACTGGTTGTAAAGCATGTAGCTTTAATTATCACCCAATTCTGTGTTTCACCTTGTTAGTCAACTTCACGCCAACTCATTACCACCAATTTTACACTTATTTTTGGAATGAATGGTCAATAGACCTCATTTACATAAAATCATAGCTCATTTTTGAGATAGATAAAGATAAGCCGAAATTCTGAATTTTTTTGACTATAGTTAAACTCAGAGGCATATAAATTGATGGATTATCACAGACGGGTATATGTGAAAATGAAATGAAATCATTTAAAATGTTTGGACCACCACCCAGCACCAGCCAGTGGTTGGTGGGTCAAATTGAATATCACAGGAGAGGAGAAATTGAATAAAATATCCATAATTCAATGCAAGTAGTGATCAGAGGAGGGTAGTAACGAGTTACATTTACTCCGTTACATTTACTTGAGTAAGTTTTGGGAAATTTTGTACTTTTAGGAGTAGTTTTGGATAACTGTACTTTTTACTTTTACTTGAGTAGATTTGTGAAGGACAAACTGTTCCTCTTACTCCGCTACATTAGGAACGTTGAGCTGTTACTTTTCTTTTATCCTTTTTATCCGTGTACGCGTCAATCTCATGACATCACTGAGTGATTCTTTGGGAAAAATGTTTGTTTTTGCATGTTTTGTCACATTTACACAGACTCAAACACACACAGAGTTTCTATGAGTTCATGTTTGTTCTAGTTCTGCCTGGTTAAAAAAGAAAAGTACAAAGGCTTGAAATGTTGTGCTACTGGTGCTTAATTTATTTTTTTATTCTGTTATTTTATTATTTATTAAAGTTCTTGAATTTACTTTACGCTTATTTTAATTTAAGCTATTTTTCATTTTTTTATTAATTTTAATTTATTTTATTATTTTATTGATTTTAATTTGCCTGAAGGTGATTATTTTGTACTTTTGTCTTTTTGAATGGGTGTGTGGGTGGGTGTGTGTTAAAAAAATAAATCAGACGTTACTCAACAGTTACTCAGTACTTGAGTAGTTTTTTCACCAAGTACTTTTTTTACTTTTACTCAAGTAATTATTTGAATGACTACTTTTTACTTCTACTTGAGTCATATTATTCTGAAGTAACAGTACTTTTACTTACAATTTTTGGCTACTCTACCAGCTCTGGTAGTGATCATCAATTTTATTTGAAATGAGTGTAACAGAGGCAGTTATATGGATGAAAATCATATTTTTGATATAAAAGAAAAGTGAATATGGGTCAATTTGACCAAAAGACCACAGAAGGGTTATCTATTAACATTTCAACATAATCAACTCATCCAAGAGATATTCAGAAGAGCTTCTCTTCTGCAAATGGTACAGTAGATGAGCTGCCATACAAAGGAATTTCCCTTTGGGGATTAATAAAGTAATTCTTATTCTTATTCTTAAAATCCGTCTACCTGACGTGACCCAGGCAGACCAAACAACAGGCTTCAGCTTGAGCGGCCGTTTTCCGCTTGGTCCTAGTGCTGACCTGTCTCCATTTAATATAGCGTAACATTGTTTTTGGACGGTAAAAACTGCAGGGGACCAAAACTGCCTTTTGAAAAAGTGCAGGATACATGTCCCCCCCCCCCATATTACGTCCGTGTATGAACGTACAGTCAGTGTGAGCAGAGACCTGTCGCATCAGAGCATCAGGTCCGTCCCAGCCGGTGTTCTGCCAATTTCTGCTCCCTGCCGAAAAAATGCTACGTTTGGGTTCTGCGCATGCGCACAGTCCATTTTCAAAGTTTGCATCATTTCTTGCACGATGTAAAATGGATAATGGGATGTTGATTATTTGATCCTTCAAAATACACGACCCATGACATGAATGCATTACACTTTGTGAACATTATACGATAAAGAGAAAAAAAACAACAATTCTATGGCTTTATTTGATATTCATTCAGTCATTCGCCTTTATTTAACCAGGCAGGTCATTAAGAACATTCTTATTTACAATGACGGCCTGGCAAGAGACAAGGACCACTTGGGGGTGAAAGGAAGTGGTTTAGGGAGTAAAACACAGTAAAGTTGTGGCTCTACAAAGGTGGAAAACCTTTAGGTAGCATTTTTTGGCAAAGCTGCAGAAATGGGCAGAAACTGGCTCTCGGCTCTGCGCGTGGCCGCGCGTGGCCGCGCGCGGCCGCGCGCGGCCGCGCGCTCCTGATCGGGATCGCAGATGGAAGCTCAATAATAATATAATAATATAATAAAATAAAATAATTGCAACACGCATTAAAAAACCACAATACAACTTACGTGACGTGACGGCGTGACTCCACATGTTGCTGCAAGTTGCAACAACCCCCCTCCCCCGCCCCGCCCCCGGCAGCTTCCAGGAGCTGCGGCTGCGCGTTCCCGCGGTCTGCGCGCACGCGGCCCGCAGACAGCTTCATGCTTCTAATCCAACTCAAAACATTCATTATAAATCGCCTCTTGCACATACAATGCTCAAATCATATTATTTTCAACAATATTTTTACGAAGTTAGAAGTTAATTCGACATTGCATGACAAAGTAAAGATTTATTTCAAAATGAGTTCATATTTTGAATAAAGTCGGTGACAAACTGTCCCAAATATAGAATGGATATCAGAATGGAAGCCTGATTAAATGTATTGATTTTGGGTCAATTTGGACCAAGTATTTGAAAGTTAAAACAACTTTTATGTTCATGGCGAGACACCGAAATTTGACAACCTCTAACAGCGACGCCCTTTGAGAAAAACTTACAGTTTTCTCTGTCAGCCATCGTCAATGTCTTACCTATTTATCTGACCAACTTTGAGATCCATCCGCTCATCTCCCTTTGAGCACAGATGCATACTAGAAGACATGACAATTCCTGGTGCCAACAGGTGGCGCTACAACCGATCCTGAATATTCCACCATAGATGTCTTCAGGCTCAGCCTACAATCATGCACATACGTTTTCAACAACATAAAATAATGTATTGCTGAATTACAGCCAATTGATGTTTCATGGCGAGCCTTAAAAATGACCCCAAACTTCGCCGGATCACTACGGTCAAGCCCTCTGCTAAAAACGTAAAAGCTTCGCAATTTAGCGTCGGCCATGTGTCTATTTTGTACAAACCAAGTTGTGAGCCAATCTGATAAAATCTCTAGGAGGAGTTCGTTAAAGTACGAGGCCTGGAAATGATCAGAATTCATGAAAAATGACATTTTCTGTTCAAAATGCCGGACTTCCTGTGTAACTTAGAGCATGGGTCCAAGAGACTTTTTTGTAGGGCTTTGTCTGATATAATAGACACATAAAGGTCATTGCTGTAAGTCAAACCATATTGTGGGGCTCGTCAAAAACATAAAATAGGTGGCGCTATAGAGCCTAATCCTTTTTGACCCATGCCTGTCGCCCATAAAATACGTAATTTTACGCGACTCTGGAAGCGTGTGCAAAATTTGGTGAGTTTTTGAGCATTTTAAGGCCTCCAAAAAGGCAATTTATTTACGGCGAGAATAATAATAATAATAATAATAATAATAATAATAATAATAATAAACATCACAGATACAATAGGGTCCTCGCACTTTCAGTGCTCGGGCCCTAATAATAATAATAATAAACATCACAGATACAATAGGGTCCTCGCACTTTCAGTGCTCGGGCCCTAATAACACTAACCCAAATCAATATCGGAATCGAATTGGATTGAATCAAATCTTGATAATCGATTCTGAATCTTAAGAATCGGAATCGAATCGATTCTTGACATTTGAATCGATCCCCAGCCCTACTACTGGACAACAAGTTTTCAAACTTCGGTTGCGCCAAACTAAGTGATAAAGTTGTGTAAAATCAAAGTTTTCGAGTTAATTGATTCAGACACCCAAACAAAATATTTCAAGCGTAATAATAAGAATAATAATAACAAAGGTTGTATTAAATGCCCGCTTTATGGTTTGTGAGCCAGCTTCATCACAATGTTTTTATTCTTAGCATTTCCATCTGTACAGGGAGGGGTCGGTACTAAATAGGCTCACTGTAACAAAGCCACAAGAAATCCCCACAGCTACTGCTACAAGAAAAAAACATTCTAGCAGGAAAGAAGGCAGCTGTTTGTGAGTATTTCAGCTGTGTAACAAGAATGTCTTGCTTTTCTGTGAAGTCAGTCAACTTTCCTTCTTGGAGTTTGTGACAAAGCTGAGTGCCAAATATTAAAGTGACCAGTCAGATCAAGCAACTCTGCTCCCACCTGTTTGATATTTACTTCAAAAACATTTTACAAGTAACTTTAAAGGTAAAGCCGCTCCAGCAGCCATACCAGCTCTTTCAGACCAATTCCAGTGAAAACGTAGTTAACAAGGTCAGTCTGAAATATTTCAAATGCGTTCAAGGGACGTTGATGCTGATGTGCTTGATTCTTCATATTGATATTGTAAAATGACAAAAGAAATCAAACAATGAGAAATCAGACATAAATAACAGTCAGTGGATGAATGAGTAAGCTGAATCATTCGTAGCTCAGAGCTTTGGTGAGATAATCAGTGGGCAGACCAAGCAGCTGATTTCTTAAATTAATTTTTGGTATTGTTGGCAAAGATGCACCTAAAAGTGTAAAATGAATATGCTAACAGAGATCATGTTCAACAAGGTAATATGAACTAAATCACAGCATTTCAAGTTTAACCAGGAGCTAATCTCCAAACTGAACTTGAATGTGTTGTTGGAAGAGGGGTGGGTTTAGTTAACCTGCAGGTTATTCCGCTGGAGGCACGATGCAATGTAAAGATTAACCCTGCAGAGCCAAGATGAGTGTGTAGCGTGACGTATACGTCTCCTAAATGAGTCATATTAAAACAAGCCGTGACGTTTAAGCAAACACACAGGAAAATAGACCTTTCATGATGACACTGCAACTGAGTTTAGGCTAAACCTCAGCTGCAAATTAAACTTCAGGCGCAAGTGACGTCTTAAGTCGCCGCTGACCTCGACTCAGCCTGTAGAGTTTCCAGCAAAACTTGGTTTGATATAAATGCAAAATGTAGGTAGGATAACAGGATTTTAAGAATTATACCATGCTTAGTGTAAAATCATGTATATATCACAGCGATATATACATATATATATATATATATATATACATATTACATATATACAAAAAAAATATATATATATATATATATATATATATATATATATATATATATATATATATATATATATATATAAGGGGTGTTACGATACAGTAATCTCACGATACGGTACGATACACGATATTGAGGTCACGATAATGATACGATACGATATTATAGCAGTATTTTTTTAACAACCTTGAATGAGGAACATATGACTGGAAAAAATGGTCTTTTATTTGAACGACACAAAATACAAAACAATGCTGTGCGTTTGCCCTTTTGTTACAGTTTGTAACGCTTTATAACTGTTTAAGTTTTAAAGAGAAAGCCAGGCCAACCATTTTCCACAAACTGAACTAAAAGTAAATATCAGGTTTGCATTATGCATCTTCAGTTTCATACAAGTACAAATATTTAGCCACAAACTGAATAGTTTCTCTCATGTATGATTTGACTTTTTTCTTTCTAATTTAACAACTAAAATTAAATAAATAAATAAATAAAAGTAAATAAATACATACAATTTTACATCATAAAAAAGATTGATTCATGCTCACCTTATAAGTGTAAGAGGAGATTTATTTTTGTTAAGAAGTTTATTTTGGTAATTCAGGGTTCATTATTTTATAAATATATTCTTTATATTCTTATGTAAATCAGGGACTATAATGACACTAGTCAGTTTATCTGTAGTGATTAGTCTGTTTTAGATTGGGCGGAGTGATACAGCACTAGGTGCTGTGTTGATGCTCTAAAATCCTACACTGTTGAGCGGACAGTAAAGTACTCTGGAACTCAGCAGAAGTTTCCCCGTGTTTATCCTACTCACCACCCCAAAAAGGTTTAATTTAATAAGGTAAGGCTTAACTCTACACCAGCCTTACATGAGTAAAAGTTCAGAGCTCAAAACGAGACCGTAAAACGGTACTAGTTTCTTCTGAGCGGAGAAAGATTTTGGTCCGCGGGTCGAGGCGCGGTCGCGGTCGGATGCGCGTTTCTAGTCAACACAATAGATTAATATTAATAACCCAATATCGCAATACACTTTGTCACCTCCACGACACGTATTGTGACGTTTTTGTATCACGATATATTGTTACACCCCTAATATATATATATATATATATATATATATATATATATAAAAAATATACAATATATATAACGTCTGGCTGAAATGGCGGCTTCTTGTCGTGTCTGCGACTGAACTAAAACACTTATTGGCGACGAGAGGTGAATGCATCGCTGGTGAATGCATCGCTGACAAATCTGCATTCAGAGGGACTAACTGAATGACTTTGAAAAAGGTCAGATGGAGTTTGATTAGGACGTGGCAGCGGATGCTGAATTTACTGACCGAACTGCTTGATGACAACTGACTGAATAGAATAGTGAACCTTAGAAACAATACATCAACAAGATCAGGTTATGGAATCCCAAACACTGACAATGCTTCACCAATCAATATTATCAAAACCACTTCCAACAACATTTTCAAGTCCAGGCCAGACTGGACCTGTTCTGCACCAACGGCCCCGGCAACTGTTTTGTACAATAACTGAACTCCACCACAGACGCGCACTCACACTCACAAGCAGGAAAGAGTGAGCGCAGCAAATCACAAAAACAGGAAGTCTCCATCAGGAATGAACTTTAGCTGCTGAAAAACAAAACATGATGCACAAAAACAACGAGAAAGAAAAATGAAAACCACACAATCAATTATCTGCCATTAAAGATTATCTCTAACAAACACTGTCCACCTGATTTAGGGAAATTAGTCCGTGTTTTGTTTTGTTTATTCTTCCCTTTTAAATAGCACAGAGCAGAAACACATTAAGGCACAATAATGTGCAATCTAAGCCATATAATCAAGCAAGCAACCTGATTGTGGGACAAAAATACCAACCAGCTCCACACGCCCAACCAGAATCTATATTGGGTATTTTAAACCAATCAAAGACTAGCAAACAATAAAAGGAGAATGCAAAAAACTGCATGTGCATGTACAGAACACGGTTACCCACACAAAAAGATTCAAACAGCAATGGAAGCAGCAGCGAGCAGGTGTAAGAAGGAGGAGAGGAGGAGCCTGAGAGAGGGCTGGAGGAAAAGAAGAGTAAAAAGGAGAGGACGAAGAAGAGAAACAAAACAGGAGTGGGGCTGGAGGGTATACTGACGTACTTGTGCCGGAGAAATGTCCACTCCCCAGGGAGGTTGGTCCGTTCTTTCCACTGCTAACAGGAGGGGAAAACATCTACAAGACAAACAGAGCACACATTACCTCCGAGAGCACTGACACTGCAGACAGCAAGACACATCTCTACAGCAACATCAGCGCCGCTGCACTCTTAAAGCTTCATTCCAAAATGCCAACATTTGACTGAAAGCCGCCATTAGTCTTTGGTTTGCTATTTCTGGGGCATTTACTCTGTTTTTCAAATGGTGCATATATTGTTTTGAAAGGAAAATTTAGTTTTGTTTTTCTCTTTTTACTTTTTTTTTATCCAAAAAAGATCCATAATGAATTGGACTGGGTACAACTTGACTTTATTCTGATGCATTACTCCTTCATTTGGGTGCCAAATACATTGACCCTGAAAAATGTAGTCTTTTTCCCTTTTAAATAAACCAAAACATCTATATTGTTCACGCTTTTTTTTATACAGCCAAAACCTTTGTCTAATTTGGGATTGACATTTCAGCAAAGAATTATTTAATGCTGTTAAACGGAGCGAAAACAGATCCATGATGGGGTAAGAACATATTGCTGTATTAAAAGTCAGAAGCAATTTTCTAATTGTGATTATCAAGGCAATCACATCAGGATTCATTTATTGCTGGTAAGCCCCGAGTCCAAGTCCTTTATCCACATGTAATAAATCCTACACCAACGCTGACATATACAGAGTCAAATAAAAGTCACAGCAAGCAACTTCTGAGTTACGTCCCAACTGTAGTCAATAAAGTCTTAAGTTATAAAAAGTGTATCCAAGGCAAGACCAAAGTGAGATCCAATAAATCAAAAGGTCAAAGCAAACATAAAGTGTCCTGAGTTATGTTAAACCAGGCACATGCTGAGTCGTGGTAAGATATTTAAGTCCAGACTAAAGTCCCAAATCAAAACAAGTAAATGCTCTTGCCCTTTACATTGTCCTTCTCATTTATCAGTTCCCACAATGCAGCACTTCCACTACGTACTTACTCCAGTAGTGCTTTGATGTCTACACCCATAATCCAGTGAGCGTAATGAGGGGCTATCCATGCCCAAGGGAACTACGACACACAACAGGGTTAGGGATCGATCTATCAACCTTTCAATGAAAAGACAGCCGACTGTACCCACTGATCCACAGCCGACCACTGCCAAGTCATTCTCAAGGCAACATCTCGAGTCAAACAGCACCAAGTTTTGTGCCAAGTCACACCCCAAACCAGGCCGCCTACGCCTAAAAAAGTCAATATAAATCTTTGAATTATTTCTAAATATAGGCTCGAATCATTACTTTGTACTTCTCTGTAATATCAATTGCTTTTTAAAGCACCATTATCTACAATTTTGATTGAAGAATAATAAGGTTAATATGGTCTTATTGAGTTGAGCTGAACTGAATTCCACTGAATTGAAGAGGTGCAGCACAGTTGTGCAGTTAAGCTGCGAGGGCTCGATCAGGGCCCTTTGCTGTGGAGTTTGCATTAGGGATGGGCGGTATGGACTAAAAAATGTATCACGATAATTTCTGGCATTTATCCTGTTAACGATAAAAAAAATACCAATACAAAAACGTCATCAACGGGAATGTTTCTTTCTTTCTTTCTTTCTTTCTTTCTTTCTTTCTTTCTTTCTTTCTTTCTTTCTTTCTTTCTCTTTTCTTTCTTTCTTTCTTTCTTTCTTTCTTTCTTTCTTTTTAGGCTCCTTTCTTTCTTTCTTTCTTTTTAGGCTCATATCTTTCTTTCTTTCTTTCTTTCTTTCTTTCTTTCTTTCTTTCTTTCTTTCTTTCTTTCTTTCTTTTTAGGCTCATTTCTTTCTTTCTTTCTTTTTAGGCTCATATCTTTCTTTCTTTCTTTCTTTCTTTTTAGGCTCATTTATTTCTTTCTTTCTTTCTTTCTTTCTTTCTTTTTAGGCTCATTTCTTTCTTTTTAGGCTCATTTCTTTCTTTCTTTCTTTCTTTCTTTCTTTCTTTCTTTCTTTCTTTCAGGCTCATATATTTCTTTCTTTCTTTCTTTTTAGGCTCCTTTCTTTCTTTATTTCTTTCTTTTTAGGCTCATTTCTTTCTTTCTTTCTTTATTTCTTTCAGGCTCATATATTTCTTTCTTTCTTCCTTCCTTCCTTCCTTCCTTCCTTCCTTCCTTCCTTCCTACTTTTACACAAAAACGTCATCATCGGGAATTTATCGTTTTTACCACGAGATGACAAATTCTTACCGTGGGGAATTTTTTTGACGGTTTATCGTGAACGGTAAAATATCCCCCATTCCTAGTTTGCATCCTCTTTCCAAGCCCAAATGATTTAATGAGGCAGGATGAACACAATGTAGAAAATGTATGGATCAATTGATTTGTCCATCCAATTTCATATCATACTGCTATTGCTACCTCAGAGGAGAGGAGCAATGATCTTAAACTAGAGGGGGTGGAGTAGAGTAGCTCTCTTCACCACGCTGAAACTACCTGCTCTGACCAGAGGTGTGAAGATACTGCAAAAAAGGATCTTTTGTGTTGTATCCCCGTGGCATTTTGACGCAAGCATATCATTAATACTTCAGGAAACACTGTCCAGTAAACGGATTGACATAAAGCACCGATGGACGCTGTGGTCACGTTTGGTTGAGTACCCAGTCCTCATCATTAAACAGATTCAGCTAACGTATCATAGCCAACACAGATGTCAGGAAAAATACAATGGCATCCTTTTTGTGATGAGGAAAGAAACCAAAAGTTGTCACTCAGCATCTCTGAAAATCAAACGTGACCATTTCAGTCACCTCCTCACGTCAGTGAGTCAAGCTTTTTATTCTCAAGTGTCACTTTTGCCAAATATGTTATTGCTTATTTTGGAATGAAACGGTTAATATTTATTTACTACCTGACTTAAAATCATCCAAACTAATTACACATTCACTGTACAGGAAAGTAAAACCTATATCAAGACAGACTGAAGCCAAATGCTGGCTCCTACAAATTACTGTAAAGCCTGACAATACAACAATTCACATCATCAGTGCGAGACATCAAACCCCCGTGGATAAACCCTCTGGATAGGCATCAGGCTTTATGTGTCTGTGGTCAGATCTTTGTGATCATGAGCAATATCTGAGCTTCAAAGGTTCAGGGGGGTTTTGAAGTTTTGAGGGACTTTTACTGGAATCAACTAGAATAAAACTCAATCAATGTAACAAATACAGCATGATGGGCCTTCTGGTATGTATCTCACATACAGCATTTTTTTTTGTCTTTTTGCATTTACACTTGCAGCTGTAACACATGAGAGTAGAAATACTGGTGACAATCGATGTAATTGTGATTATTTGCACCTCCATCGATGCCACCGTCTAATTGCTTTAAGCGGCTAATGTCAGATTTTGAACACATAAAGACGGATGAGTGGATGCAATTAATGCATGGCCCGCAATTATAACGACACATATTAGCTACTGCTGCCAGTTGTTGTTTAAACTTTGGATATATTATTATCTTTTAATACATGTTGATTTATATTCAACAAAATCAGTAAAAAATCTAACTCGGGGAAAAAATTTTTTTGCTTGCTAGACCTTTGTGTTATTATATTCATAGTCTGGCCTTTGGCAGGACGGTCCCCCCTTATGATCCAGGTCCTGCTCAAGGTTTCTTCCTCCTAAAGGGGAGTTTTTCTTGCCACTGTTTGGCTTAAGGTTTTTCTTCCACTAGGGGAGTTTTTACCTGCCATTGTTTATGTAATAATTGCTCGGGGGTTTATGTTTATGTTTATGTTCATGTTCTGGATCTCTGGAAAGCGTCTAGAGACAACATCTGTTGTATTAGACGCTATACAAATAAAATTGAATTGAATTGAAAATTGAATACGCCGTCGGTCTGTCTATCTAATAACTCTGCTATTGGCTTTTTTGTTTTTTTTGTAATAATCACTACAACAGTTTTGAAATAATTCTGTGATACATTAACAGATACACAAACTGTATATCCGTGATAGAAATTTACAAATGTGATTATCATTATTGTAAAACCTTTCAGGATAAATTGGGTATTGACCTTCTTACAATGATCAGTATTTATGGTAAATTGCACTGACTCAACCAATACATGTGCATTTTAAATTTCACAAGACTATACTACTACGTTCTGATGCTAATGTGAATATACTGGGAGCCACTTTGCACTGACAGATATTTTTATTTTGTTCAGTTGACATATACGCATTTATCCATACTGGATCCTTAAACACCTAAATGTGTGACTTTAAAGGGCTTACTGTCATGTTGAATTGTCCTTATAAACAGTTTTCTGGTTCAACTCATTTGTAGAATTCCTGCAGTGGCTTTAACAGAGTGTGCATGCAGGCCGCAGCTGTGTGTTACCACTCCTAAAGAGACTTAAGACTTTATTTGTAAAGGTTTTCTCTTCTGCATTTTGTTCTTATTTATTTTATTCTCATTTTGAAAATGCCTCCTTTAGTTTCCCTAAAACAGCATGCATATACTTGTATGCAGTCACTTTAATTGCACAGACAGCACTGATAACATTCTATTACAAATTCACAGTATTGGGTGTAAAATTAGTGATTCCTCTATTAGCATCCCAAGCAGCATCCCTACATTCCTGTGTGGAAGACAGATAGGTGCTGATATCATGAGGTTTATTCCTACTTTCATTTAAGAATAAATGCAAGTCAGGGTTTTTTTTCTTCTTCTTTGGGTTACAGAGCGTTTCTGATCATTTTTTCCCTCCTCCTCCTCCTCCCGTGACAAAAGTTGCTCCCAAAGGAGGAGAGGCAGTGAGAAAACATGGCCGAGAGCGGGGACCCTACAGTATTTCCTGTCCGTCAAGTTCACAAGCTGTTCTGACCAAAGAAAAAGTAAAGGACGGAGTCACAGGTTGGGACATTTAACAGCCTGCTGCGGGAGCATTTAAGCTGCAGACAGAAAGTGTAACACATTCCCCTCTTTTCGGCTCCCTGTCAGGCTGTCTATCAATGCATGCAGGTTCACATGGACCCTTTTTTTTTTTTGCAGCTTAAATTTTCTGCAGACAATGCAGAGCGCATGAGGTAGACTGCGAAATAACAAACCAAATCAAACACTTTCTAACCCCTATATCAACAAAAATAAATAAATAAATGTATAAAAAAATAAGAATAAGAATAATCATGCTACACATGAAGGAAAAAGGACTTAAAATGAGATATACTACCATGGGTGTTGAGAACATTTTCAAATCGCTGTTTGGCATCTATAAGACAACAAAATTACTAATGCATCACATTCTCTGCATACATACAAACAATAAAAAATTAAACAACACAAAACCAATAATATGCACAGACTGTTTTGCTATAGCAAATAAAGCACAACTTTTTTTTGTAATAGTTAAAAGACTGAATGAAGGGTTAAAATGTGCGTTATGTGCAACTCATACATTACAAATGTAAACAGTGGTCGCCGTGAAGCCTACAGTACGCCTCTACGGCTTCTGCTGACATGATACTAGTCATTATATTCACATTAACAAAAATGAAGAAGGTGGATTTCCTTACCGCGCTGAAATCCAGTAAGTCACTCAGTTCCTTGTCCGTTCCCAGAGCTGCCATCCGCTGTTGATGATGCATTTTAGAAAGATCGCGCGGACCTACAAACATGGAAACAAATGGAGAGACAGATAGATAGATAGACAGACAGAGGAGGATAGGTGGGTAGAATGATAGATGGAGAGATGGCGGGAGGGAGAGGAGAGAAGAGAAGAGTAGAGAGGTGGAAGACCTCGGCTTTTTTGGGGGGGCTTTTTTTGTGCGCACCCGCTCCGCTCCCGGGTCACTTTTCCTCCACGGCGAAATAAATCCAGTAAATTTGCGAGTGTCGATCACAAATCTAGTTTTCTTTCATCCTCGGAGCTGGATCTCGGTCCCAGGGTCCCGGTGTAGTAGGAGGAAATAAATCGCAAGCCAAAAAAAAAAAGAAAAGAAAAAGAGCAAACCGGCAGGAAATCAAACAAGGGGGCGACAGAAGTGGAGTCTTTTCGCGTGTGTTTTGGTGTGTTTCCTTTCAGCCGAACAAGTCCGACCTCCCGGCGTTCGCTCGCAGTTTGTCCGCCGCGGCTGACTGGCAGGCTCTCACAAGATATAAATAAATAACACGTTGTGTTTCAGGAAGAGAGAAAATTTCACCTTGGAAATGTGTGTTTTTTTGTGTGTGTGTTTGCCTGTGCTCTCAGTCAGCGGGAGAGTGTGTGCAGGGAGGGGAGCTGCTCTCCTTAGCGGGCGGGCGGACGGTGCGCTCCGCGCGGCTGCGGCTGCTGGGGATCTCCGGGCGCGCAGGACGGAGCTCTACGAGTCTGGCACAGCCTCGCTGGAATAAGTGTGTTCGTGCGGCCATCTAGCTTACAGTGGCGTCTAACACCACCGAGCTCCAAGCCGCTGCTGCCTCTGCTGCTGCTGCAACAGGAGAGAAAAAACTCTGCGAGGAAATAAATACACTAAATTTGTGATTTAATTTGAATGGTTGCTTTGATTTGTCAGAGGCAAAGTCTGTTTTAGACGGCCTTCTGTGGCTCAACTATGGTCTTGCTTAACACCAGAGAAATAAAACTTTTCGACTATTATTTTAATATTTTTTCATGGATTTTTTTTTCCTTGTATTTGTTAGTTTAATGTTTAATGTGTGTAATGATAATTTATTGTACAGACACCCATATTGTATGGATATTTCCTTCTGGTAATTTTCTTGAAGTTTGTTTGGACTCCTTATTGCATGGAAACAAGTGCAATGCTTGACCTGCATGGTCTCCCCCCCTATGGGTCACCTCCTAAACTACAGCATTACCAGGAGCCTCCTCCGTGGAAATACTTCTGCAATACTTACTCCTTCTGTTTTGCACAGCCTACAGCCTGCAGGTATAAAATGAGTGGCCTATTTTTGCAAATTGCAGCCTGCATGTGTGGATTTGTCTCACATAGAAAATACTGACTTGGAAAAAAAAACAAAAAAAAAAAACAAGACTCACAGGTGCATAACATAAAGGGTTTTTTGTCTGTTGCTCTCTTGTCACCCTTCGCTCTCAAACAAACTTAAAACCATGTGGAAATTAATTGTAAAAGAAAGAAAAGAAACAGGTGAAAGTATTTCTTCTCTGCAGAGACTTAATATTAAAAAGTGTTGACAGGACAATTTTAGGGGAGATGCAGTGCACGGCAGCCAGCTGCGTGTTTATACTGATGATAGTCAGTGTGCAGTATGCTTATAAAATCAACAAAATAAATAATTAGTTGTCACAGAGAGGCCTTTATCCACACCTGGTACACACCTGACAGGCACTGCACTCTGGGCTCCCCAATGGTTTAACTAACAGCAAAACACAAACTATTGATATGACTCCCTGTAGCATTTTCATTTAATGTAAACTCACATGGGGGCATGAACCAAAAAATTACCTTAAAAGCAAATCTTCCATCATTCCCTCATAGCCCCTACAGTTTCACTGAGAGGACCCTGAGCACCTTCTGAGCCCAATATGTAGTCAGATTCAACTTAGACAAGTCAGTGGGCCAAGGCCCGACCTCTACAAAAATTTCACATCAGACTCTAATATCAAGGAAACATGAAAATGTTCCCTGATGGCAGATAAAAAAACTTCCACAGCTGGAGTTGAGCAAAAAAGGAAACTGTGATTTTTGCATTGGTTTTACTAAGATAGAGAAAGCAGGATGATAAAAAAGTGTCACTTACAGTTTGGTAGTTGGCAAGGTGAAGCACTTTTTTGAATAATCATGTCATCATGCCTTAATGTCAGTATTAAAAGGAGAACCTGTATAATATAGTTGTACCTAAAAGGCACCAAACATAGTAAAAAAGTAAAAAAATATGTATATTATATTTAGGATGAAGGGAAGTTTGCTATGCAAGTTCTGTGTTTTAACACAATGTAGAAGAACTTGTATCATTTTTATTGCATTGGGTCCCCCTATAGGTAATAGAGATTAAGCTGCTTTTACGGTGCAATCTAAGACTTAGTTTAGTTTGATCTCTTCCTAAGTCATTCTCTCATTTTCTCTTCCATGATTACTTTCTTGAGCATCTTAGCCACCTTTGCCATGATGTCCACCACTGCTCTGTGTGCTAGTTTCATCGTAACTGACACATACTTGTCTCAGCAAACAATTTTGGCTGTTTTTTTTCTGACATCAGGCACAGAGAATTATTGTAGCTATACATCGCCTCCTAAAAGTGGACAAAAATTCCTTCAAATTAATATGAGAATATTTTAATATGAACAAAAGTCCTTTTTTACCACTGAAATTATGTTGTTTTTTTAATCATCCTACATTTCTTCCCTTCTCCTTTTAATTACTACGTTGACCTCAGGATGATCTTTAATAGCAGCAAAACCGAAGTATAATGCTCTTAGAGCTTCTTTTTCATTATCAGCATGTGAATAGGAGGAAAGTTACATAACATTTGCACAACACATTCTGGTTTAGTCTAAATTTCAACCTTGAAACGGAGCGGGATCACAGAGTTTTGACACAAAACACAGTTTGTCAGTCACATCCAGATCAAAACCACACTGCAAAACTCAAGCTAGGTGGTCGAAATATATCACATAAAGATGTGTGGGGATGGTGGGGGAGGAAGTTTTCCAAGCTGAATTGTTTGCCGAGTTGTTTGTCTTTCCCTTCTGAGACAATATATGCCAGTAGTGGAAATAAAATATAAAATGAATAAATAATTCAATCAAAGGTTAGAAACTGTTATGATGTGGCACAATAAAGCCCAATTATGAAGTCAGTTGCTATTCGTACCCATCCACCCACCCACCTCCACCATGTATCTGTCCCAATGTCCTGTTTTTACAAGAATGTTACCTGCTTTCTCTTCTGCTGCCACAATAGTCACTAAAGTAAACTTTTACATTTGTGCTGATTAAATCACATTCAATCTCTTTTTTTTGTTTTGTTTTTTTGACTCCATGGACATTTTGCAAAGTAATGTACAGACTGTAAGTGGGTTTTGTGAGTGCAGTACATTTTATGTTAGGACAAGGAGGCAGGACTCGTCAGCCAGTGGTCCAGAAAAAAGGATTTTTATTTTGATTGTTTTTGTTTTATGCAGTATGTCTGTTCTAATAAAGTTCAAGAGGTTTCTTAGTTTACCATAAAGTTTTCGTAGCCTGACCCTAAGCAAATGTGAACACAAATGATCATTTCAAAATAAAGTTGCTTAAAAACACCAGCAAGTGGAACAGGATTGGATTTTGTTGCTCTTTAAAATATAATACCACATAAGTTTTGTAATTATTTTACAAAATGTGAAGACAATGAGTTTTTATCTATTAACACACAAAAAAGAGAGGAATCGTACCTGTGGACAGGAATCAATAGACTGATCCTGGAACATTGTGCCATGAGACATCATCTCTCTTACTCAAAGTGAAGTGTTTTTTCTCTTCTTAAAGCAGCAAAAGCACAGTTTCATAGCAATTGTATTAGTAACATTTATATTATTAGTGATGGTTTAATTGAATCTGTTTACAGGTTTCGGTGTGCAGATATTATGCATGTAGACTCACTACGATGGCTTACCAGAACAACTTTGATGATGTAGGGATTACATAGAAATGTCACTTGTATGATGAAATAATAGTGTCATGGTAGAGGGGAAACTGATCTGGGTTGAGCCTGATAACCCACTTCTTACACTGACACTCTGTTTTATAGTTCACCATAATGGCACGGCCCAATGACTGAGTGTTACTTTTATTCCAATTAGACAAGACGAGCAAATCAAATATGCTGTCTTTATAAATCTGTAGTGAAAGAAAATCCTCCCAGTAAATCTTACATATGGACCCTTTTGAAACCTGCACACACAAACGGTTTCTTGTACTGTATGATAAATGTACTCATAACTCAAGTCACGGTGCAAAAGAGGATACCCAGCACCCAGACAAATAAGACAACGCAGGTGGCACCTTGCAGCAAGAAGTTAATGCATTACTTTAGCTTGCAGTTTTCAGTAGCAATATGCACAATGATCAGATTAGAAATGGCCATTCTTAATGAGGCGTTATATTTGTCCAATCACCAGGTACATTGCCCACTAAAAGGTTTTTGTGCTCATGTGGTTGAGGTAAAAATGGGATGTGTCTCTGGCAAAAGTCTGAGTTGCCAATTCGTTGAGCACAAGTTTATGTTTTTATCTCTATACAGGGGGTGGAGGAGGCTTTTCTTTTTTCTTTCATATTGGATACATTCTTCATTTATGACAGATAGTCATAAAGTCTTAGCAAAATGGTGAGGCATTCCTTTCTACCGCAGCTTCACGCTTTTTGTCTTAAGCCAAAGACTCTTTAAATAAATAAGGTGATTGTGTTTAATCAGTGTATTGATAGGGTTGATAGAGTTATTATGAGGAGAAAAGTTTTACGGGATTAAGCAGCTTCATTAGACTTTTTTAAGTAGCCAGAGAGAAGATTTGTTGGGAGATATTTGGTAGAAAACATTAACTTATAAAATCCAGCTAGGTAAAAATGATACCAACTGTAACCGTGATACAAGATAAGAGTTATAAAGTAACACTTGCTCTTGCTGGATTTGTTTTTAACAATACTACAAACGTTAAAAAAAGAGGAGATAGATTGCAAGTAAAGAAAAAAAAAAGTGGTGGCCAAATAACTAGGAGGGCTGAGTCAATGGGAGGAACTAATGCATAAACACACTCACACTTAAACACAAACACACATAGCTCTGCAGGAAAGCTGTGCAAGCAAGCACACAACAGACATGAAACCACACATGCATATTCATTTTTTTCCCCAAATATGCACACAGATGCACTTACTTTCTCACACACACACACCCTCATACACACAGACACACTAACTCACACACACACACACACACATGCAGCTCCTCTGTGGTCCTTAACGGTATGTTTTTGCCAAACACCTGTGTAATCGTACAGCTGTGGAGAATGTTGGGAAAGGACCAGGGGAACCGAACACCATACAGCTAATACCCTTTGATTCCATCCGGATCGCTGAGAATGTGTGTTTGTGCGTTTGAGTGCATGTCTAAAAGTGGGAGCACTTTCGGAGAGGAAAAGAGGGGATGAGTTTTGGTTCAAGTTTGTTTTGTGTATTTTGTCCGTGAGTTGGTGTGTGTGTGCGTGTGCGTGTGCGTGTGCGTGTGTGTGTGTGTGTGTGTGTGTGTGTGTGTGTGTGTGTGTGTGTGTGTGTGTGTGTGTGCGTGTGCGTGTGTGTGTGTGTGTGTGTGTGTGTGTGTGTGTGTGTGTGTGTGTGTGTGTGTGTAATTTGTATCCATTATCAGCACTCTGGAACATTCCTCTATCCTCCTCCTCTTCCAGCTGAACTCATTGAGTGTGCTCTGTCTTACAGCAGTTAAAGCAAAGAGGAGGAAAATGCTAGTATACGGATGTTTAGTTTTGTCATAGCTTGTTGTTTACATAGTTCACCCATGTCAGATTTTACAACGAAATTTAACATACAGTAAGACAACATAGTAAACACACAATGCATGTTTGAATGATTGTTCTATGTACTGAAACAACAAGGGTCATTTAATACCTTTATTACAAGTTTGATTATGGATCAAATCATCAAACACATTCAGTTCAAGACACAATTGCTTGGAAGAGTGGAATTATCAATCTGAAAAGGGCTACATCTCACTTTGTGGTGAAAATGTCATAATAAACAAATGCATACAACTAAAATCCTGTTTTTCTCTCAGAAGAGTCAAGAGTTTGAAAAATGTTATTCTGTGTGCTATTACACATTATTTTACACTTTTGTAATGGCATAACATTACTCATAATATGGTCTAAATGTAGGTTGGTTAAAAGCATGATCTTGCAGAGAACATGCTTTGACTCAGCTTTACCAGGATCCCTTGTTTTTAATAAATGTGTTAAGAGGACAGAAAAAGACATGCTTAAAATAACAGGTGCTAATAATCCAAAATAATAATCAAAACATGCTTCTTTCCAACTTGAATTCTCCACAGAATGTGTAATCACTAAAGAAATATATCATAGAGCATTACAGATGCACAAAAAAGGGATCAAATACTGTGAAGTAACATTCCCCATTCTAGATACGTGACATTCACTGTTCAAGGTCTTGTTCTGTGATGCCTTGAGCATTCAGCATCTCACTGAGTCTCAGTTTGTCTCACTAAGTTATGACTTAAATGAGTGGTGGGCAACATTTTTTCCTCATCGGGTAACAATCTTACAGTTATACTAGACAATGGGCTACACATTGGACAATTTAATTAAACCACAGGCTCTTTTTACTTGTCAATTATAATTTGAAAAATTAAATCATTAGAAAAGGGCTTTCTTTATTTCATAAGGTGTCACAATAGCTTTCTTTTTAGCTACTGCTAATTTGTGGAAGCTTAACTGTAATTGTAAAAAAAAATGCATTTACGTTTTTAAGGGTGTTGTTTTTTTATCTTTCAAATTGCTACAGTTAGCATGCTTGGTTGGAAAATGTCACGGTGTTTATTTTTGAAAAAATCAATACTCAACTCATTCATTCATTGCAAATTAATGCTCTGACATCAAAACCGCTGCATTACTGACCCATCATCGAGACGAAGTTATGAGTTCAGTCTGAAAGTAGATAGCGCTATTACAGCTTCGTCAAACACCAACCTAAAGATGGACACAACATCAGGACTTGGGGCGGAAACTTGAATATTTATTAGGGGAAATGAACAACTGATAAGAAAATGATGTATCCATTATGTATGCTAGTCCTGCTGCTCAATGGCGAGGGAGAGCTGGAGACCTGAGTAGAGGAAATACGAATGCAGGCTCAGATTATGAGTAATTGGTGCTTTTCAATCAACTGATTGAGCTGGTATGGGAGTCAGAAGTTTGAGTGCAATACCCACCCTGATAAAAAAATGGTACTGGTGTCATTATTCACATACTCTTGACAAGGCATCATGAGTAGTTTTGGACAATGTTGGTCCAACATATATTCAGCCTTTGGTTACTCTTGTACGTATGATGAAGAAACAACCAAAGGATTATGGTCAGTGTACACGATAACAGGCTGAAAAGAGGAAATTACATGAACTGTCAAGAATCCTTTGCCAATGGTGCTGTAGCTTCTTTGAGAACTGTAGACAGTGTTTTTAAGGGCTGTTGTTTCTTCTTGAATACGGACAGCTCCAGAAATGGTACCGCTAGCATCAATTTCAAGTTTAAAGGGTGTAGTGAAATCAGTAGAGGAACATATCAGAGCCGGGCCGGGGGACAGGGCATGTGACCGGGCCCTTTGCAGCCTGGAGCCAGTTAAATACTGTAGCACTAACACCGTCTCCCGTTCGTCCGGACCACTTCACTTTTGGAGGCTCATCCCTTTGCAAGGTGCTTTTAGTTTCACTCTGACACCATGTTACGTTACTCTAAGCTTAACTATCTTAAAATAACGAGATAGAGAGAGTGACTTGCTGTTAACCGTTTACTTCAACGTCCTTAGCAACAGTAACCAACGACGACACATCCGGGTCCCTACATACTAACCCCCAGCACTCTTATTGGCTGAGACCTAACCAGGCTTATACTGTAGTGTAACAGTTTGGATTAACTTTAGACAACAACATAGTCCAACAAACCACACAAACAACAAAAACATAGCCTAATAAAACAAATACATTTCAGACACAAATTCAACGCATTTGTAGGAGTTCAGCACCACGGAGAGCCACCATATCACTCTGAAATCACCATCAAACTTCCACTTCAACTAACTAGACAGTAGTGTAGTTAAATTGGCACGGCTGCCCATGAATTCACATACAAGTTCAAATTCAATTTGAAGTATTGTGGCCTACTCACCACTACTTGAAGGTACTGGGCGAGCCTTGTGCTCCGCAAACTCGCCCAGGGGCCGGGGATGAAGCGCTGCTAACAACGTGGTTCATCTCCCACAGGAGGAGGATTAAGGCGATTAAGGCGAACAAGATAGGGTTAGGGTTAGGGTTAGGGCTAGCTTGGGAAATTTGGCTTTTTCTTGCTCCCTTTTTTCTTTTTCTTTGCGTTTTATTGCTCCACTTTTGTGTTTATAACTCCCGCTCATATTTCGGCTGTAGGATTACTGTGCTCTGTTGACAAGTGATCAATGATGATGTATGACGTTGATAGACGGCTGTTGATGACGATCGATTTTACCCAAAATACATTTGGAGATTCACTTGCAGTTTTTGTTTTAATGTTAACTGTGAGTGTGACAATCTCAGCACAACATATTATACAATGCTGTATACCTAATATGAACCAAGTGGTGCCACAAAAAAAAAAAAATCTTGCGGTACTCCCCTGGCCTGCAGCCCGGGCCAGGGGAGTACCGCCCCCCCAGTCCCCTCTGAAGACCCACCCGTGAGTGAAATACGCAGCAGCAACAACCGGTGAGATGCTTAAACAGCTCTCATAACAGCACATATTAACTTGCTCACAACTCAAGTCCGACACATACCTGTAAATTCTTTAACAGAGGTAGGAAGAACAGTCAGTGAAGATACATTGGTTGCAAAGTATTGGCAAAAGGTCTGTAATAACCAGCTAACACTAAGACATGACATTCTTGACAGTTGCTAGTGGGAACTGGATATTCCATAAAAACACTAATCTTGGCTAGAAGGGGAAGAACCTGTCTTTGGCCTATCTCCTTGCCAAGATATGGTATCTCAGGTTCAGCTTCAAAGAGACATTTTCAGATATTTAAATATATCTAAAGTACATGCACAACTTTACCAATCACTTGCATACACATCATCATCCAAGTAAGCTTCATAGGTAGCTACACCAGACATTTTCCACATCAGTCACTGAAATGTGACAGGTGCATTATGCAAACCAAATGCCATTACTGTGTACTGAATACACTTACCTGGGGTGGAGATGTCAGGGGCTCTTTGTGTCAAGTTTATCTACCAAATGCCTTTCACCAAATAAAGTTTTGTCCCACAGCGAGCCGAACCTACCCAGACAATGCACTACTCAGCCCTATGGAGTAGAAAAGGAATCAGAGTTAGTGACATGATTAACCTTCCTAAAGACTGTGCTAAAGCGTTGTGTTGCGTCAGCCTTTGGAACCAACAGACAGAAAGAGCTCTATGAGCTTGTTCCAAAAACTGCAAGGCCATTTTTCAGAAGGTACTTAAGGCCGCCTTTGAAGTGACACACACTGTAGGGAGACACACATGGTGGGGTTGCTGTTTATGATCTTATATTTATGATTAGCTTACTTACTTAACAGTGAGTTTGGCACATCTAAAAACATCCATATATGGCCAAGCATCAGGCCAAGAATATCACCTTTTGTGGAATCGGGAAAATTCAGGAGTATTTTGAAGGGTTCTCCCACCACAGGAGTTGACTGCAAAGATGCAAGAGAAATCATTTAGTTAAGTTTCCCTGCTAGTTGACATGCCGTATTTTCACGACCATTCGGCGCACCGTGTGAAAAGGCACACCCTCAGTTTTGTGTGTAATTTTTGGATTTGAAACACACACACGGCGCACCGACCCAAAAGGTGCAGTCTACACAGACGGAGCTGCACACACGCGAGCCGCAAAACACACACGCGCTGCAGAACACACACACAAGCAGTGTGCTTATTTAAAAATAGAGCGGAGCAAAACTTAGTTTGATATTTTATTTCACTTTTCACATCAATCAAACCCTTTCAGTCTGAGGATGGTCTCATTCACGTCCACAACTCACGGGTGCTTCACACGCCCCCTTCTCCCTTTACCGTTCTCATGGTGGCTCCGCCTCACATTACCGTAATACAGGTAATAGAAACGGCGCACCGTTTCATAGGGCGCGCGGCACATTTTAGAAAAAAAAAAAAAATGTTATGTGCGCCTTATGGTCGCGAAAATACGGTACGTGTAGAACAACTGTCAGCAACATCTGACTGCAAGCCAAGCTAAAAAAATGCATTCCAATATTTGACTGTAAGTCCCAGCAAGGTGGCCAAACATTGGGTTATCATGAGCCTAGGTCATTATCTGTGAATAATATACAGAGGGAACAACTATGTACTTACAAAATTAAAACCCAGTGAGAACCCCTGGATGACACAATCCACTAGCACATCAGAATGTAAACCCTCCGGACAGAAGCCCAAATAAGCTGTCCCTAAACCCTCTTTAGGCTTAGCAGCTTTAAAACAAAGATCAGCACTCTGTAATGCAACAAACTCTACTTTGAATGGAGCCTGAGCAGACTGGTCAATGTTAGCTTAACAGCTTCAGAATAAAACGACTCTTTCCTCATGACCAATTGGTTTCTGAAGAGCCATCTTTGAATCTTTTTTTCCTCTTATTGTGCGCTGCCATGTTGCCCTGGAAGCAGTAGTTTAGATCCATCATTTAGATCAGTTTTTCATTGGAGCTGTGAGTAGAATTGTACTAGACATGATTTAACAACCCGATTCAGAAAGTGAGTGGCTAGTGGAGTTATTTGTAAATGGCAGTTCTGTGCAGTCTGCGGCAGACATAACTGTAATGTCACAGGTGTGTGACAGCACTGTGTCGCACTCCTTTCTCTCCTATTCCAAAAGTAGAAACTGAACTCAAGCACATGCGGACAATAAGGGTAATAAAAGAGGTCTCTGAGGCTACATATGGGTGCACTCCTATGGTTCCTGTGGAAAAGAAAAACAAAGACCAAGAAAAAGTGTGTGTCAATCTAAAATTGACTGAACAAGGCAGTTAAGCGGGAGAGGTATATTTTGCTCACTTTAGAAAACATAGCACCTACAGTGGGGAGAACAAGTATTTGATACACTGCCGATTTTGCAGGTTTTCCCACTTGCAAAGCATGTAGAAGTCTGTAATTTTTATCATAGGTACTCTTCAACTGTGAGTGACAGAATCTAAAAAAAAATCCAGAAAATCACATTGTATGATTTTTAAGTAATTAATTTGCATTTTATTGCATGACATAAGTATTTGATCACCTGTCAACCAGTAAGACTTCCGGCTCTCACAGACCTGTTAGTTCTTCTTTAAGAAGCCCTCCTGTTCTCCACTCATTACCTGTATTAACTGCACCTGTTTGAACTCGTTACCTGTATAAAAGACACCTGTCCACACACTCAATCAAACAAACTCCAACCTCTCCACAATGGCCAAGACCAGAGAGCTGTGTAAGGACATCAGGGATAAAATTGTAGACCTTCACAAGGCTGGGATGGGCTACAGGACAATAGGCAAGCAGCTTGGTGAGAAGGCAACTGTTGGCGCAATTATTAGAAAATGGAAGAAGTTCAAGATGACGGTCAATCTCCCTCGGTCTGGGGCTCCATGCAAAATCTCACCTCGTGGGGCATCAATGATCATGAGGAAGGTGAGGGATCAGCCCAGAACTACACGGCAGGACCTGGTCAATGACCTGAAGAGAGCTGGGACCACAGTCTCAAAGAAAACCATTAGTAACACACTACGCCGTCATGGATTAAAATCCTGCAGCGCACGCAAGGTCCCCCTGCTCAAGCCAGTGCATGTCAAGGCCCGTCTGAAGTTTGCCAATGACCATCTGGATGATCCAGAGGAGGAATGGGAGAAGGTCATGTGGTCTGATGAGACTAAAATAGAGCTTTTTGGTCTAAACTCCATTCGCCGTGTTTGGAGGAAGAAGAAGGATGAGTACAACCCCAAGAACACCATCCCAACCGTGAAGCATGGAGGTGGAAACATCATTCTTTGGGGATGCGTTTCTGCAAAGGGGACAGGACGACTGCACCGTATTGAGGGGAGGATGGATGGGGCCATGTATCGCAAGATCTTGGCCAACAACCTCCTTCCCTCAGTAAGAGCATTGAAGATGGGTCGTGGCTGGGTCTTCCAGCATGACAACGACCCGAAACAAACAGCTTGGAGACTGGCCTAGCCAGTCTCCAGACCTGAACCCAATAGAAAATCTTTGGAGGGAGCTGAAAGTCCGTATTGCCCAGCGACAGCCCCGAAACCTGAAGGATCTGGAGAAGATCTGTATGGAGGAGTGGGCCAAAATCCCTGCTGCAGTGTGTGCAAACCTGGTCAAGAACTACAGGAAACGTCTGATCTCTGTAATTGCAAACAAAGGTTTATGTACCAAATATTAAGTTCTGTTTTTCTGATGTATCAAATACTTATGTCATGCAATAAAATGCAAATTAATTACTTAAAAATCATACAATGTGATTTTCTGGATTTTTTTTTAGATTCTGTCACACACAGTTGAAGAGTACCTATGATAAAAATTACAGACTTCTACATGCTTTTCAAGTGGGAAATCCTGCAAAATCGGCAGTGTATCAAATACTTGTTCTCCCCACTGTAAATTGGATGGAGCTGTAGTGTTTTACGCTCTCAACAGTTCGTGGGGATTTTGGCAAATTCCTTTAAATGTAAACAGTCAGAAGCTGACGACTCTGCTTCCGTAGACTTGCATTTGGGATTACATAAACTCCAGAAATTTCCCATAGACAGTTGTCCTATCTGCTGAAGGAATGTGAGGGAGTAGTTGTGTTTTTGGGCAACATACTTAACTATGGCACAACAAAGGACCAGCACGCAAGAACTTGAATGCTGTTTAAAGGACTTACAGAGATAGTGGCTTGAAGCTAAACAAGGCAAAGTGCAGTTTTGGCAAGTCAGTGATTCACTACTTCTGTCATATTAGCAGTGAAGAGGGCCTAAGGTCAGATCCTAACCAAGTTAAGGCTCCGACTGAAATGGCGAGTTAATGTAATGTTGAAGAGCTGTATCAAGTTCTGGGCATTTCTGGGCAGACATAGTCATCCAACCTCTTCTTCTGTGATCATCACCACTCTACTTGACTACTCCTACTACTCCACTGCATCCTGGGTGTACTGACAGAATCAAAATAGATGGGGAGAAGGATTGGAAATCATCTGGCAAGGGAATAAGTAGGTCTGTAGAACCACAATCCTACCTGGTGAATATGGACACATCAGTGCAATGCTGCATTGCAACAAGAGACATCTACAGGATGTTCCGGAGTCAACACACTCACAAGAACAGCTGCTGCGAGCTGGGGAACGTACAGCACACCTGACTCCCAGTCTATCCAGTGTCAGTCCTACACACAAGGACGAACCCCTAGAACCAACCAGACACAACCAGCTAATTGGAATGTTACACTTCAAGTAGCAGCACAATGTGGTGCAAATAACATCCAGAGGGCACGAGGACCACCTTCCCCTCAGGTGTAGAGAATAGATTTAAAGTTTGTAGTTTTACCTAGGAGACTACAGGCCTTCTAGTCTCATTCTGATCATCTCATAGACGTTTCATCAATGTGTAGTGGTTGTGCGCTAAGTATACATTGGTAATAAAAGATGTGCTGGTTTGAAGTGGGTACTTACATCTCTTTCATGACATATGAGAGGCATCAATGATCCAAAGGACCTCTTTTCTTCACGCAAATTCCACATAGGTTTATTTCTCATCTTTCGAGTAACCACCAAGGTGCTGCCGTTCTAGGACTAACGCATAACAAAGTGCACCACTCTTTTAGCCACTGTAAATTTGATGCTACATATTCTGTTTGTGAAAAATACTTTCCCACATCCTTCTCACTAAGTTGAGGGACCAAATTAATATTTTAACCACCTCAAATTTAGCGCTTGGAGCAACAAAAGCTCTCAATTCCATCTCCTCCAGTTCCCTCTCATGAGCCAACCTCAACGTTTCACGTTCCAACTCATGCTGGCTTAATTGTTCCCTTAATTGCTCTGGTGAAGTTCAGGTCATTTCCTTATGTTTATAAGTTAAAGATGTTCTCATTACAGTCATCTGCTTTGGTTTAATTTCTATTTGGTTTAATCCCAGTAACCTTTTTCTGCCAGTGAAGTTCTATAATAATATTGTATTGGCAGTCTGTTGCAGTTTCGGTGCAGCCTGGTGTTTCTTGCTTTTTTGTTATTTCGATTTCTTTTTTCCCTTTATGTTGGTTTGTATGCTGCTCTGTTGAAATTGTTCCTGATTGTTATTCTGACAACATCATTATTTTAACATCTGTTATAGTGGGTAACTATGGCTGCTGAAAAGTTGTTTACATATGCTGCATATTTGAACTTTCCAAAGCTCACGTAAGACCATGAGCAAGACCCAAAATCCACATGGATCAAGGAGGAGATGCTGAGCATGTTGTGCAGGAGGAACACGAGAGCAAGGACAAGGGAGTTTAAACTATTTATTTGTCCAGTTATCAAGGAGAACGTGAGATCACTGGCACATAAAATGGAAGAGCTTAGACTGCTGATGAAGATATTAGGTAGGACTAGAATTAGGACTAGTGAGTTCTAATTCTTTCACACAAATATTGCAGTGGGGACATATTCTGGACAAAGATGCAGAAACTATGAATAGAGCAACAAGACTACTTGTTAGCATTACTTGTTAGCAGATGGTCCTTCACATATTACTGTAAAAGAGTGTCTGCACCCCAGATATTGACTTGTAAGCATGAAGTTTCTGTTCTTGTTTCTAATGAGAGTTTCCTAGTTGTCAAGCTAACAGATACAATAATTTGGGGCAGTCTCTGGATATTTTAAACATGGCTCTGACTCAGCTCCACTTCAAAGTTTTGAAAAGTCAAACTTTTTTTTATCTCTCAATTTATTTATTCGAATTAATACTTTAATTGGAGTGGAACCATAAAACAACAACAACAAGAAAGAAATATATAAATTAGTTTTTCATTTTCAGTACCATAAGTTCTTGTATTTTTGCCTCTCTCTGGGTGTGATTTCATAATTTTGGCAATATAAATATAATAATATATATACAGTATATATATATATATATATATATATATATATATATATATATATATATATATATATATATATGGAAATCCTTTATTTGTTCTATACACCAGTTTTGTCCTGATCATTGTCGCAGGGAGATGAAGTCATCTCAGCTTGCTATACAATGGGTTCCTAGTCCATCACTGAGAAAAGCATCCATGCATGCTCACATTCATATCTACTTATAGGCTCAAGGTAGCATACAATGATGCAATGAGGTCGCTGCTCCGTGTTCCTAGGTGGCATAGTGCCAGTCAATTGTTTGTGTCCAACAGAGTGCCAAATTGCGAGGCACTCTTAAGACAGTTGGTGTTTAGTTTTATGTGTCGAATGGACAAATCAGACAACCACATAATTGAAGCTTTAGTCAGCCCTTTGAAAAGCTGCTATATATTTACCTGTAGGCTAAGGTGGCATTGGTGCAATAGCTTGTATGTTTTATAAATTGAATAATTTGTATATACAAACAATAGCTTGTATGTCTTATAAATGTATATTTTGTATTTCTTTTTTATACGTTTTATATTGTATTATGTTTTATATGGACCTGTGTCTGCAATAAAGTTGATAAAATATAATATATTCACCAGTTAAAGCTAAAATGCAGTGAGCCCAGAGAGCACAGGGGGAAAATCTTGCATACATTCCACACACAAATGCCATAATGAAGCGATCATTTAAAAAAAAAATCAGTTCACCTTTCATTTGTAAGATTTTGTTTATTTTCTTTAGTCATTAATTGATTTTTATTGCTTATGTGTTGTGCATTGCCAATGAAAGCTTTTCCATTTTTACTCATCGTAAAATAGAAAATGCCCACATCCTGCATAATGATAAATGAAATAAAAAATTAAATACAAAATGTAAAAACTAAAGTTATACATGGCCTTTTCAAACAGACTCCCACATTAACTCAAGTGTAGCCAATCCTACATCTTTTAGTGGTTGTTTAAATGCTTAATTTGCGCCTGCCTGCTTTAAGGGGAGCGCTAAAATGGTGCAGCAGTTAAGATTAGGTCTTAAAGTTTGATCATGCATGATGGGAGAGCCTTAAAAAAGGACACCCCTCTGTTGCAAGATTAAAATGCATGTACATATATGTGATGGGAAAAAGTGTTTCCCATACTTCATGAAAACAAAACTCCTGAGAATCTCAGTCCGACTGCAGGTGCAGACTAGTACTCTGCCCAAACAAAGATTAGTGGTGGGAACACCAATGTTTTGTCTACTAGATTGTATCATCCTCTACGCTTTAATATCAGTATGCTGCTTTGTTACATCGTCATTCTGCATCGAGACGCCTGACGTATGTTCTGACCCTTTTGCATGCAACTGTTAAATTAAATCTACGGAAAATCTGAATCATCTCTCAAGTCTCATTCTTGGTAACTAAGACACTCAGTTTTCAGTCCAGTTTTTCACCTAGTTGGAAAGAATGTGTTAAAGTTTGGCAGGTTTTTCCCCCACGTTATATTTACCTTTTAGTTTTGCCAAACTTCGTATTAACCATTCATATGCATACAAAGGGAAAACAAAAAAAGAAAATGACACCAATTACTGCAGCACAGCACCATTAAGGTTGAATTCAAAATGTCCAGGCTTTTACCAGTGTTATGGACTAAAGTATGGCAGGCTAAATGGCGCCACACTTTTATGCAACTTTGCCAAAAGTTCAACCACTAGTCTCATCAAAGTTCAATTTACATTCATTGTAAAAATTCTCATTAAAATGTCTTCATCATCATCAAAGACATCACTCTCAAAAACATTTTTTATCTTCTTTATTGCCCTCATCAAACATCATAATACCATATCATCATCACATTTAATCGTCCCAATAAACATCTTCATTAAAACTTCATCTATATATACACATCTATACGATTTGGGTGGACTGCTATTAGGTGTACTTTAGGAGAGTCAAAGGTGAATAGAAGATCCGTAAAGATATTCTTAATCCCATCAACACTTCTTCCCTAGTGGATGTTGAGTCTGTGAAGTCTGGGATAGGCTCACCCATTACCAAACCTGAGGTTGCTGAGGTTGTCAACTCCATGGTGGCAGGGCTCCGGGGGTGGATGCTACCATGGAGTTGACAATGCACTCCATAGTGACATTGCTGCCTCCATATTAATATCAATTCAGGGGTGCTAGAGTCCAATCGAATGTCAAATTATAGATTCAGAAGGAACAAATCAGTTTCTGTCCTGGTCATGGAACAGTGCACCAGCTCTTCCCCTCAATAAGAATACCGAAAGGTCTTTCGGGATTCTAGTTTACATGTGCTTTGTAGACTTGGAAAAGGGAATCAACCATGTCCCTTAGAGTACCTTGTAGGGGGCGCTCCGGCAGTATAAGGTACTGGATCCAGGATTTTCAAGTCCCTGTACCGAAGAAACAAGAGTTTGGGCAGCGTTGCTAGTAGTGTGTTGGATTCATTCCAGGTGGGAGCTGGACTTTCTGAGGGCTGCCCTTTGTCACCAATTTTGTTCATAACCTTAATGGACAGAATTTCTAAGTGCAGCTACAGGGTGGAGGAATTTCGCTCTGGTGGTCTTAACATCTCACTATCGCGGATTTTTGCAGATGTGACTGCGTTAGCTTAATCGAGACATGATCGCCGGATCTCCCTGGAACAGTTTGCAGCCAAGTGTGTAGTGGAATCTGAAAGTGTGGTTCTCAGTTGGAACAGGGTAGGATGCCCTTTCCAGGTTGGGAGTGAGGTGTTGCCTTAAGTAGGAGTTTAAATATCTGCGGTACTTGTTCACTAGTGAGGGAAAAATGGAACAGGAGATTGACTCAAATATGCTAAGGGCATGCTGGAGGGATCATGTCACTATAAGCTGACCTGGAAAAGCCTCAATATCCCCTCAGAAGAGCTGGAGGTGGTGGCTGGAGCAAGGGTGGGCTATGGCCTCTCCGCTTGGGTTGCTCTCCATTGGGCTTATAACCCAAACCAAGATAAGGGGAAGTAAATGAATGGAAATGACAGAAAGATGAAAATATGCCCCCCTTGCTGTCATTTCTACATTTCCTCCATCACTATTTAAATTATGACAATCACACATTATTATCCTTTCTGTTCCCCCTTTTAAATCCATTATTTTCTTAATCCATTTTAATAAAGCCCAAGCATTAATACTCTAAAATGAGTTCATAAAGAAATGATATTGTACAAAAATAACATGTTTATTTTTGCACATTTTTGATTTATTAACCTCAAATGTAGGCTGCTGTGTGCAACTAACTTTTGCTGACTGGACGTGGACAGCTCTCAGCACCCAAGTGGGAGGACATTTGAATATACGTATTGTGCTTAAGTTCATTGTTGAGATGCTGTGTGTGTGTATGTGTTTACGTATACATGTGTGTAGAGGGGTTTAAGAAGTGGTGGAAGTGCCATGTAAGTAAATTTAAAGTAGAGAAGGGAAATAATGGAGAAATAAAGACATTCTGGGAGAGAGAGTCCAGAAGGAGCTACTGCAGCAGGAAGGACACACACACACACACACACACACACACACACACACACACACACACACACACACACACACACACACACACACACACACACACACACACACACACACACACACACACACATGCACGCACGCAGAGCAAGAGAATCCCTGAGAATAAATATAGAGAAAAATAAGATGGGGAGTGTCCTTCACTTGGGATTTGTGGTTGGTTACCAAGATGAAGTCCACATACAGACACTCACTGAAGCTGTTTCATTTGGCCACCATGTGCAACCCATCCACTCCAACAGAGGTCTGCTGAGCACTGTGCATGCATGTGTGTTTGTTTTGAGCTGCTGTGTCCTCAGACCATACATTAAAAAAAAGGAAAGAACCCCTTCTGTCATGAAGCTTGAAATGAACTGCATCAATTTCAACTATAGTAGTGTACTTACTTTGCAAAAGATGGAGAACATAATGTTACCATTTTATGTATCTAGACATCAGAGATACCTGTCTTGGTGAAATTCTCCCTTAAAAATCTTCCTTCACGAATCTTGAAAGATTTATACAACTAAAAAAAAATTGTATATAATTTTTAAAGGTAAATTGGATGGTGAAACGTATCTTCTATCCTGATAATGTGTCAGTTTGGAGGTGAAACATCTTCAAGAACATAAGAAAAGGAAGTTCATTTGCCTTGTTTCAAGTCTTTGAGTGGTACCGTGACCTGGATGGCTGAGAATTTACACCCGCATGTTTTTAATGCACTGGATATTATGTAAGATGATCATTAAAATATCCCCGAACTCTAGATATAGATACATTATCTTAGTGATTTGATTATAAGTTGAATGCATTCCCCCAACTGTCTTAGATAAACTTACTTTATCCTGATCTGGAGTTTTATATTAGCAGAGTTTACATTCTGAGTTTAAAAGTGTATACATGAAGAGCATCATAAACAAAGACTTCAACCTAAACAACTGCATATGTGTCGGGTTCTTTGGTCCCCCAGAGCCACTGTGACTCCAGTTTATACAAGACATCTGGCTTAGGTTGTTTTGGAAAGATCATAGTTTGTTTTAACAAATTGTGTCCTAAGGCTTCATTTACCTTCTAAAACCTACAAACATTTAATTCTCAACCTCTAAAGAAAAACAGAAACATGAAGTTAAAAGCATTTGAAAAGTTAAAGCTTCTAGTAAATGGCAGACTTTGTCCTGATTTACAGTCTTTTTTATTATTTTCTCAAATAAATAAAAACATGATTCTAAACTATTTCACATTTATTTTTTTTTTCTTTATACTATGTTCAGATTTTAATATGGTATATATCCCAATTGTTGCATTAATTTTTAGTTCAAGTACAATGTTAGCATTTTTGTATGAGACTGATTCTCATAAGCCCCACTGGAAGACCCTGTTTAAATTTTCAAATGGTCCTATAGTTTCTTTGAACTTTCTCAGGATTAGTTCCTGATTATTGGTTCAAATAAGAAGTATTGCCGCTGGGGTTTGGCAAGCAATCTTCTCTTGAGCTCTAGTGTACTGACTTTAAGGCAAAACTCTTAAAGGCAGTTAAAACGTGATCAAATAGGACCAAATCTGCTTTCAACTATTACACAGCATTACCCTTAGCTTTTTGCCAAACCAACTTTCCATCCATCCATCCATTTTCCACCGCTTATCCGTTACGGGGTCGCAGGGGCAGCAGTCTCAACAGAGATGCCGAGACTTCCCTCACCCTCCTAGACACTTCCTCCAGCTCTTCCTTCAGCTCTTCCTCCAGCTCTTCCTTCAGCTCTTCCTCCAGCTCTTCCTTCAGCTCTTCCTCCAGCTCTTCCTCCAGCTCTTCCTCCAGCTCTTCCGAGGGGAGTCCGAGACGTTCCCAGGCCAGCCGAGAGACATAGTCTCTCCAGCGTGTCCTGGGTCTTCCTCGGGGTCTCCTCCCGGTGGGACATGTCTGGAACAACTCCCTAGGGAGGCGTCCAGGAGGATCCGGTACAGATGCCCAAGCCACCTCAGCTGACTCCTCTCAATGTGAAGGAGCAGCGGCTCGACTCCGAGCTCCTCCCGAGTAACCGAACTCCTCACCCTATCTCAAAGGGAGCGTCCAGGCGCCCTGCGGAGGAAACTCATCTCGACCGTTGTATCCGCGATCTTGTCCTTTCGGTCATTACCCAAATTTCATGACTATAGCTGAGGGTGGGAGCGTAGATTGACCGGTAAATCAAGAGTTTCGCCTTTCGGCTCAGCTCTTTCTTCACCACAACGGTCCGGTACACCGACCGCATAACTGTGAACTCCTCCACCTGAGGCAGGGCTTGTCCACCCATCAGGAAAGGGTGGCGTGCATTCTCCGTTTCATTCTCTGTCGCCATGACAGGCACCAGAGACTTTGTGTCCACAACTTCAGCTGCCGCATTGACAATGGAGGCAGAGAACATGGTCCACTTGGACTCAATGTCCCCAGACTCCCTCGGAATTTGCGAGAAGTTCTCTCGGAGATGAGATTCGAAGACTTTCCTGACAGAGGGCTCAGCCAGACGTTCCCAACAGACCCTCAAAATATGTTTGGGTCTGCCTGGTCTGTCCAACTTCTTCCTCCACCAGCGTATCCAACTGACCACCAGGTGGTGATCACTTGACAGCTCAGCTCCTCTCTTTACCCAAGTGTCCAAAACATACGGCCGAAGATCAAATGAAATGACAAAAAAGTCAATCATTGATCATTGAGTGCTACATGCACTGATGGTAACCCTTATGCTCGAACATGGTGTTCGTTATGGACAAACTGTGACTAGCACAGAAGTCTAATAACAGACAACCACCAGGGTTCATATCGGGGAGGCCACCAGTAGAACAATGGAGTCCGCAGTTGGAGCACTATCAAATACTCCCCCCAGGGACTCCAAGAAGGCCGGTTACTCCGTACCATACCTGTCAAGTCTCCCATTTTAGCTGGGAAACTACCGTATTTTACCCCTCTTTCCCGCTGTCCTCCTGTATTAGTATTTTCCCGTTAATTCCCCGTTTTATAATGAAATAATTTAAAAAAAGCATTCCTGTGCATCTCTAAACTGAATTGTCACTGGCCTCGCGAGAACTGCCCCTTTTCTGTAGCCTGGTTCTTGCGAGGTTGGTGGCAAAAACTCCTTCGTTGATACACAAAGACGGATAATTAAACTCAAAGAAGCTCTGAATAAAAAGGGTTCTATTACGGCAGCATTGAACTATCAGGACCGTGGATGTTTGTATTAAATTTCACTTCAGTTCATCTCACAACTTCTTTCAGGCTCCAAACTGGTGAACTGACTGGGCTCTCAAACTATTATTAGGGCCCAAGCACTGACAGTGCGAAGGCCTTATTGTATCTGTAGGATTTTATTTTATTTTTTTTCGTTTTTATTTTTCCGACGAAATGAGGGCCTTTTTGCCCCCCTAAACGTGCCCCAAAAGTCACCAGATTTTGCACGCAAGCCAGGCCTGGCGAGAAATTTGATATTTAATGGTTTGCATTAATGGGCGTGGCCTAATGGCTCAACAGCGTCGTGCCTCAAGCTCCACAATACAGTTTGACTTACATGCACGAAAATCGGTACACACCTGTATCAGGTCGCAACTTAAAGAAAAGTCTCTTGGCGCCATGGCCAAAACCCAACAGGAAGTCGACCATTTTGAATTAATTGTGTAATTTTGGCGCAATTTATGCCATTTCTTCGGCTGTTTCTTCGCCCGAACCGTAACTTGCACCCAAGTGTGTTATACATCAAAATGTGCGTCTCGATCCTACGACGATGTGCATTACTTTTCTCTGTCAAAAGCGTTACCGTGGCGACGATAGACGCCAAAAAGCGCGCCCCCCCTTCATCTGATTGGTCCATGTTTGATAGTCCCTACTTTCTGCCATAACTTTTGAATGGTTTAACATACAGAGTCGTGGGTGGTGTCATCGGACTCGGTTTTGACTCTTTCACCTTAATTAGTGCAAATTAGCCCCGCCCTTTTTCTGATTGGTCGATATTTGATAGTTCCTATTTTCTGCCATAACTTTTGAATGGTTTCACATAAAGAGTCATGGGTGGTGTCATCGGACTTCGTTTTGAGTCCTTGACCTTTATTGGTGGAAATTACATTACATCATCGCTGCTTTCAGCTTTAATTTAATTTTTTCCTTGGTGGATCCTTGAGCATGCTAAAAATGTGCTTTCTTCTGCAGAATTCTTCTGCATTCATGTCTTTTCCAACATGCTCTATTTATTCAACATGACACAGGTATGCATGCTCGCCAGATAAAAGATTTTGAATGATCACAGTTGGTTGAAAAATTCATAAACCCAGTGCTGTATAGAACTAGCACTTTTTAAAAATCCTCTCATGCCTAACTGTGCAGTAACATATATCGATATGTGTTAATACTATTTACAGTATATGATATGACAGGTTTCAATTATCCTTCCGATAGGCCATGATGCTCGAGGATACTGGGGGTCAATTATCAGTACAACCTGACCTGAATCCAAGTTTTTCTTGTCAGTCTCCCATTTTTGCCTGGTTTGAAGGTTTGGAAGGTAGTAGCAACTATGACGCCATCTTCGCCTGCCGAGGAGCTCACTTGCACAGTAGATATCCTGAGGAAGAGAGGAGTTGGGCCGCCCCATCAGCAACATATTTTGTGTTACTGGGTCTGGATCAGCAAGGTCAGAGGAGATGTATCCGAGAGGTTTGGATTTCAAAATGCCCTCAACCTCAATGAGGACTGTGTGTAGAACTGTGTGTGTGGTTGGTTGGTTTCCTATTGCAACATGGAGGGCCATTTTTATTGATTTTATCTCTCGTTCCCAGCTTCCACCGAAATGTGGGACAGATGGAGGATTGAACTGGAAGTTCACCTGTGTGTGGGCCAGTTGCTGCTGCAGGTCTGGTACCATGGCCAAGAATGCAATTTTCAGCTCTGCCTCTCCAGCTCTGAAATTAGTCCCACAGTCAGAGAGGAGTTCAAGTTAAAGTTCAGGGTTTCCCTCTGTCAAAGGCAATTCTCTTTTTGTTATTGTGTTCAACAATGTGATGTGGGAAATACCAGGTCTCCTGTGGTTGATCTACCTGCTCATTGGGAATCCTTAGAACATATCCAGCCTGCACGAGTGTATGCACTTCCTCTCGGTACTTATCAGACAGTTTGGGATCTTTGGACAGGCGCTTTTCTGTAGAATAGAGACGGGGCAGGACAGCTTCCTTTGGAGCTCGAAGGATAGGGATGTTGGGAGCTCTTAACAGTGGATTGGCATAACGCATTACACCATCTATCTCTACTCTACATGTCTTAGACTGGAAAAGAGTGTGAGCTAGCTTGTCTTGTTTTGACCTTGTGGCTGTCTTTTCATTCACATAGGGCAAAGTATCAATCTGCCAGAGTTTTTGCACATTCCTGAGCAATTCATTTCTGAAGCAAGTAAGAGTGAAGGAGACTCTGTGCTGGGTTTGAAGTAAGCTTGCTGGCCCTTGGAGAGCCCATCCTAGCCTGGTATGTACTGCCAATGGGCCAGCAGGGGGGGCTATGATTATTAGCTCTGTGGCTATAATAAGATGGGCATAGCCTGAGCCAATAAGGACAAGGGAGCGTGCATGATCAATAGACTGTAATGGAATACCTCTGAGACTATGATACTGCTCTTGTGGCTGCTTCACAGGGTATGTGTGCTCCGACAGTCCAAGGCTCTCTGCAGTGAATGCTCCATGGATAACATGCCTTTCAGTTGACTGGTTTATAGTGGGGATTGCAAAGGATACAGATGCTCCATGCAGTTGTATTATGTCTTGTCTCACTGTGCGTAGTGAGATGGTTTCATGCTGAGTTGTGAGACCTAAACACTGGACAACTTGAGGGAGCAGAATAGATCTATCTGCACCATCATCGAGGACTGCATGAGTTGCAAGGGTCTTTTCCCCATTGTGGAGACACACGTTAACAACTTTCAGCATGACTTTACAGGAGCGGTTAGGTTTATCCATGTAGATGAGGTCTGAGGGAGAGGATGTCAACATCACTGTGGCTGAATTGTTTGCACTTACATCCTGGAGAACAGTCAGGTGAACCTCCTTACAGATGTTGCAAGGCCGCTTTTGTGTGTATTTGTGCATTTTGTGTTTTCTCCCACATTTAAAGACATCTGTCCTTCTCCTTGATCCATTTTATAATGTCAGCTTTGGAGAGTTTTTTTTATTCTGTGCATGAACCAAGGAAGTGGTCTTTAACATTACAGTGGGGACAGTAAGGCTTGGGCTTATTTACATTTACCTTGTCTTTGATGTAAGCTTTTGGTGTGCCATCTATCTCAAATGTTGACAGGTAGACAGAGGAGACTTATCTGGGGGGCTGGTGTTCCTTTCCTGTTCGTGGTCTTTCCTGCTTGTGGAGCTCAGCAGCTCTCTCTGATATGCGTTTGGCTCTTGACTTTAACTGTAGCCACTTCAAAAGGTCAAGGAGGGAATAGGTTTGGCTTGCCTGTCCGGTCAGAATACCACAATTAATACAGTGCTCAACAAACCCATCTCTACTGCGCAGGGAGTTTACTGAGGAGTCTGTCAACATGAGAGGCACATCTTAATTCAGATCCATTAGGGCCCTCTAGGGACAGCAACATTCCCACCAGAGCATGGACAGAAAGGGACAAATCATCAAAGACCTCTACGTCACCTATGCAAATAAAGGGGGAGTTCAATATTGCTCCAATTTTGCTCTGGACTAGGAGTCTTGGCTTACTCTTTTTCTCTTGAAGTGCTAGGAGAGCTGTGGAATATGGTCTTGAATCATGCATGCTGGATCTGGCCAGTTTGCTGGCTCCTGGGTGCTGCAGATGTTGCAAGAAGATCTTATATTTATACTGTTCAGTAAGATGTGGATGGTTGTCAAGGAGATTATCCAGAGCCATTTTCAGAAGGGCAAAGTCACTCTCTCGTACATTCTTGAACACAGGAAGTGCAAGGCCTTGGTATCCCATAAGCAGAGGCTACGAACAAATCCATAACATTGGGGGTTTGGATATGTGAGTACACAGATCATGGCTGCTGGTATGACATAGCGTGCATTGGTGGTAAACTACTAATTAGAGTGGGCTGTCCAGGAACAGGTATTGTTGCAGTATTAGTAGGGGCTTGGGCAGTGACTGGAGGTACAGGTACATGGTGACTAGAAAGGGTAGAGGGTATTACCTGGATAGCTGCATGGTGACTGGAAGAGGGTATAGCCTCAGCCAATACTTGGGGAATGGATAATGGTGCAGCTTGAGCAGTAGCTACAGAGGGTAAAGAAGGAGCCTGAATAGGGGCTAGGCTTTGCTGTATTGGTTGAGGCATGGGAAGGGTTTGGGAGGTCCCAGTTAGTCCTCTGGGAAAGCTATGTTGAGAAAGGGGGGGAGTTGAGGAATGAGAGTCGGCATACTTCAGGTTTGGGGGAGCAGGAGTGAATATCCTGGAGGGAGGCAGGTCATAAAATAATGACGTGGCTACATTTCCATGAAGAGGTGAGGACATAGGAGCAGAGGCTCCACCAGTGTGATCCTCCTCAGAGAGATTATGTCTAATAAAACTAGAAACAAGCTGGGCTGACTCAAGCTCCCGTTCTTTAATACGTATGCGTCTCTCCATGCCAACCTGTCTCTCTCCTTGTGGGCATCGTCTTGCTCGTGCTGAGCAGCTCTGGCTTTCTCATCAATAGCTTTAAATTGTTCATCTAGCTCCTTATCCTCCTGTCTTTGTCTTCTAAGCTCCTCCAGCTCATCTTTCTTCTTCTTTTCCGCAAGAATACTGGTTTGGAGATCACTCAAATTAGAAGCATGGCTGCACCTGGAATTTCCACTAAATTGAGTGCTTGTAGGGAGACTAGAGGCTGACTTGGTACAAAGAGTCCTCTTGTGAGAACTACGTGAGCCATGGGATGGTGGAAATGCCTTCTGTTGCGACCTATGAGCTCCATAATAGTCAGGATGCCGCCTATCCTTCTTAGTTCTAGCTCCTCACAAGAACACAAGACAAGAAAAGAGGCTGAGGGAGCTGGATGAAAAGGAGGAGGAGAGGGAAAAGAAGAGGGATGACCAGTTATCTAAGTTAGTTGACATTTTTGGGAAGATGGTGGACAAAATGGAGTTTTCTTCATCATTTTTTTATTCATAATTTGAGGTTCAATTTCTTTTCTTTTCATTTTATATAAGACAAATCCTCAGTTGACCTGGTGTTGAATAAACAAGACTTGGTTTTCTTTAAACTGAGTACAGTGTTTGAATTAAGATTCCCTATGTTAACAGAAATGCATACATGTAAATACTAGCAAGATAGTTTTAGATCCAACACAAACAAGTCAGGCAGTAATTTGGTTATTCATTTATTTATGACCACAAAATTTAAACAATTTCAGCAAGTTGAACAAAAACGTTGCAGTAAATAGTGATAATATAACTGAAATATTTAGCTCAAGTTACCATCAATTTATACACTCTTTTACAAAAATGAAATGACATCATGCTCAAAATGGAAAGTAATAATAGATGGTCATAACACAGCTAGAATATTTAACTCAGGATACCATCAGTTTACACGCTCTTACAAAAATGAAATTACTCGGCGATTGAGCCTGGCATACTGGATGTGCTGGTATGGGTAGATTGAAAGAAATACAATGTTAACAAGGAAATACATATTGTACTGTGTGCATATTTAAATTGTGTTCTTTGTTGAATTGTATGCTCTTTTATATAGGCTACCACTTTGTTTTCAAACATCCGTAGGATGATCATTCCCAAACTTATAATACCGGTACGTAACATTTTGATCTGACGTGTTTCCGGTTTCTGCTAAGTGCTGTCCCATTCTTATTTCTACCATTAGGAGCCCTCACACCCTCTCACACTTGATCACTTCCAGCTGATGTCACTAAAGTCTGTGAGGGTCCAGGGCTTGAGGGTTTAGGGTGGAGATTGGAATTCAGGGTACGTCAAGGTGTGAGTGCTTGGAGACAAAGAGGAGGAAGTGATCTTCAGACCTCTATTTCTAAGGTCGGAGGTACCAATACAGATACCCTGAGCCACCACTGGGTGCCTCCTCCTAGTGGAGAGGAGGGAACATGACCTGACACTTTCTTACAGGTGGCGTGCACATATTTCAAGCCCTGTTTTGTGCGCACACAATTTTTAGTAATGAGGCCCCAGGACACCGTAAATCCACCTATTACAGAACCGTAATATATAACTAGCACTAGAATGACAGACCATTTTGCAAGAAACTGAAGAACATTAAAACGAGACTGATCATATTTTCATTTGTAGTAAGCAACTCTGCAAATCCCATTGTTATTTAGGTTAGCACTGATTGGGTAGTGCTGTGCTGTGTCAGCCAGCTCTTCCTCTGCCAGCAAAGCCAACCATACTGACAGTGGGGCCATCATGTTACGTAGTACCACTCGATAACGCCTCCTGCCTCCTCCTCCCCTCAACTCTGCTTCTGTTATTGAGGCAATATTGCATTTCCACTGTTCAGGGCGTGATAAACACACCTTTTTTGTTTGGAGATAGTAATGAGGTCTAATCCAAAAGCGACTTAAGACATGATAGTTCACCTACTGCTGACCGTGAATGCCTACAGATGATTCTGTCCTCACCATTTTATTAAGGTGTCCAGTCAATAACTCAGAATCTTCTAATTTGTCATCAAATGTTGCTTTTACAGCCTATTATTCTACACTCTTAATAAACATTGTTGTATTCGAGACCACTGTACGTCTTTAATTTCTGATGCTTAAAGAATGTCGTTTACTTCGTGGTCATTAGCCCTAATTACAGTAACTAAGATTAAATTTCACAGTAAATTCTCAATTAAACCCCATTAATAATAACCAGCATAGCATAGAATGCACGTTGGATTGATAAGCATGCTAGTCAGGGTCAGAGATATGACCAGTCTGCAATAAAAAAAACATATGGGATAGTTCATTTATTATCTACACACACAGACAAATTTATTTCATTACTAAAAGAAAAACCCACAATGGCCACTGAAATTGACAAAAGTAATGATAAATTAAAGCTACAAGCAGCGATGAACGGACCCTCGCACCCTTGTGCACGTTCAGGCGTCCTGCAGTGGAAGCGCTTGTTTGACTTGCATGTAGATGTCTCTCTATATCTAACCATTCAAAAGTTATGGCAGAAAGTAGGAACTATCACATATCGACCAATCACATTAAGGGCGGGGCTAATTTTCACCAATTATGTTCAAGGACTCAAAACCGATGACACCACCCACGAGTCTTTATGTCAAACCATTCAAAAGTTATTGCAGAAAATAGGAACTATCACATATCGACCAATCAGAAGAAGGGGCGGGGCTAATTTGCACCAATTAAGGTGAAGGAGTCAAAACCGAGTCAGATGACACCACCCACGACTCTCTATTAGCGCTTATCCACTAGTACCTACTCAGTGCGCCCCCCGGCCAATCGGTGGCGTGTATTGTGATGACGTCAGATACAGGGCCGACTCAGCACGCTCAGAACCTCGGCAGAATAGGTAGAGAAAAAGTATCTACTCTGCACGCCTCTACCCGTCTCGGCCCGTAGTGGAGAAGCGCAAGACGGGGGCGTGGCGAGTAGAAGCGCACAGAGTAGGTACTAGTCGAAAAGTGCCATATGTCAAACCATTCAAAAGTTATAGCAGAAAATAGGGACTATGAAATATTGATCAATCAGATGAAGGGGCGTGGCTAATTCAGGCCAATGAAGGTCAAGTATTCAATACCGAGTCCGATGACACCAACCACATGTCTTTATCACAACCCGTTCAAAAGTTATGGCAGAGAATAGGGACTATCAAATATTGACCAATCAGAAGAAGGGGCGGGGCTAATTTGCACCAATTATGTTCAAAGACTCAAAACCGAGTCCGATGACACCACCCACGAGTCCTTATGTCAAACCATTGAAAAGTTATGGCAGAAAGTAGGAACTATCAAATATGGACCAATCGGATGAAGAAGGGGCGTGTTTTTTGGCGCCACGGTAACGCTTTCTACTGAGAAAAGTAATGCGCGTCGTTGCAGGATCGAGACGCACATTTTGATGTATAACACATGTTGGACCACACCCAGCGATCATGTGGACTGTTATAAATGTATATGAACATTTCAGGATTATGAATTCCAAGTGAAAGCCAGACTTTGGTTTCGTCCTGGGGCCAGAGTTTTTATGACTGCATGACTCCAGACCAGAGAACAGACCCCCTGGGTTTACGACACCTGGGAGGGGGGTCAGACCCATAAGCCCCACAAAATCAGCAGGGTTCCTGGAGGAACAAAGGAAAAGACAACGCAAAGGGACCAGAGAACAGAGTTCAGACGCAGTGGAGCCCCCAGGAAACCAGTGGAGGGTCCTGAAAGGGGGGGGACTGTCCCTCACAGTAAAACCGCCCCCAAGCCCAAAAGCGGGGAGCACCCAATCATCTGGCCAGGGGCTGGTGACGTCACGCAGCCCGCGGAACTCAAACTCCTGTCCTGCCGAGCGCTGCCTCTCTCCCTCAGCCAGCGGACCGGACAAGACGTGCCTGCCGACCGAGGCAGCCGCGGCCGCATCTACCCATTTATTCCTGAGCGCTGCGACGAGACGGGGGGGGGGAGCCGCTTCGAGCCTGGAGTGTCCGGCGGAGCGTAAGACCCGTTACCACGGAGCGCACTGCGCTCCCCACTTTCTCTCCTTTCTAATTTCTCTCTCCGCTCTAAGTTCTCTCCCGAGGAGGGCCTGATCCTCCGGTCAGCCTGCCAGCTCAGCCCGAGGAGCACCCAGCCACCTGTGTCCGTGAGACCCACGCGCTCATCAGCCCGGACGGGAGCCCGCACGTCCAACGAGTGGACGAGACCCTGCGCGCACCGAGACGCCGTGATAGGCTCCGTTGACCAGGGCGGGATCGCCCGGCTGCTGCACGCTGCACCCCTGTCTTTTTATTTCAGAGCCGAAGGAGAAGAGAGAGAGACGAGAGACTGCTGGGACTGAAAGCCGAGAGAAACGAGGCCGCATCGGACTGGAACCCCCGACAGAACCCGCAGCTCAGATTCAGAATCCAGAGGAGACGTGAGGCTGTGTTTGGGCGATCAGTCAGTTAGAACGGTGTAAAGCTGAATTTATGTTTAATGAGATTACTGTATGCGTATTACTGTACGTTATCATTATTGTGTTTTTATCATCTTTATTATTATTGCTTTGATTTATTTTTCATTCCGTGCATTTAACTTTCATTTCATTTATATTGATGTTTTTCTAGTTAATTAATGGTTTTATAATAAGTAGTGTGCCATCAGGTTTATTTGGGGTGTTGCGTTTATCATCTTTTGACACCTGTATGTAAATAAATCCTGATTGATTTTTAATGAGTGGTTTCTGTTGTTTCATGCAGTTTGGTCACAATTGATTTGTTTGACAGAGCCTAGTGTTCGGATCTCACTCCTTCAATTAATAACTGGGTATAGTAATTACTTTGAGACTGATATTCTGCTGTTAAGTTATCATTTTCCATGGACTAAGGCCCCAGGGTGGTGCCCCGAGGATTTTATTTATCATATTGGTCATTCAATTTGATAAATAGTCGACTTTATTAATTATTAATAATTCTTGAATAAAATTATTAATAAGCCTTCGATAACTGACCAGCTTAGCTACCTGAGTTGCACAACACACACCTGGCTGCACCTTACAGTTCGGGCGAAGAAGCGGCCGAAGCAATGGCATAAATTTCGCCAAAATTACACGATTAATTAAAAATGGCCGACTTCCTGTTCAATTTCGGCCATGGCGCCAGGAGACTTTTCTTTAAGTAGCGACATGATACAGGTGTGTACCGATTTTCGTGCATGTATGTCGAACCGTATTGTGGAACTTGAGGCACGAAGTTTTCTAGGGGGCGCTGTTGAGCCATTAGGCTACGCCCATTAATGCAAACCATGAAATATCAAATCTTTCGCCAGGCCTGGCTTGCGTGCAAAAAAAATGTTTGGGGCACGTTTAGGGGGGGCAAAAGGGCCCTCATTTTGTCGGAGGAAGGAGGAAAAGAAAACGAGGGGAAAAAAAATTCCTTCAGATACAATAGATACAATAAGTGCTCGGGCCCTAATAATAATAATTTACTGCAAATCTACTCATGAAAACAAAGACATTGTTTTTGAATTGTACTTCAACTGATCATTTTAAAAAGCAAACAGATGAAAGTGGCCTTGACGAATTGGTTAGTCCCCCAAGAAAAAATTGAATAAATATCTCTAAATTTTGTTTGTTTTTTTATCAAAAATATAACTTTTTGAAAAGCAGAACAAAATCAAACGTGCATTTTTATGAACAGCTTTCGTCACAATCATAGTTGATGCTCATTGGTGCCACTGCTACTTTGATAATGGAAACATGTTTTTCTGACGGTGCTTGCCTGAATTTCACACCACAGACACACACACATACATAAGCTGCGGTCATCCTTTTAAGACCACAAAGCTTGTGCAAAAGTTCTGAGCTGTCTGCCAAATAGTTAATGTTCAATTTGCAACAAAGTGTTGACAGAAAGATCATCATGACCATATCCTCAGTAGTTTGGCTAAAAAGGCAACCATCTATACACCCTAATACACTTCAGATACTTTGTATAGCTTGCTTTGAATAACAACCAGTTTTATCCCAAGTGGGCACCATGAACACAGAATGTCTGCTTCTCATTAACCTTTTACTTTTATAGGTTCACATGTGCATTCCTTTTTCTGTTGGCCATAGCAGACACACACACAAACCTACACATACTGTAAAATGGCACACTGCTAGAGGGCAGAAGAAAAACCTTGTTTCACACCAGCTAATGGTTTTAATAATGTGTGTTTGTATTAGTTGGTGTGTGCAAGAGACACGCCAAAGCTCTCGGTAGAGATTGCAGGCAGCTGCTGGGAAAATACCTCCAAACATGCTCACACACACATCAGGACCTTTGAACAACCAGATGTGGCTTTGTGGCAGGTTGTGAGCATCAGTTTACCAAAAAAAAAAGGGAAAAAAGGGGTGAGAGGAGGGCTGGGTCTCAGCTAAAGCAGTTAATGTAATACAGATTTCTTCAACCTGCTTCAGCTTGAGGACACACGAACACATACTCACATGTGTGCGTGGACACAATACACATCCTCACAAACCACAGATTACAGTTTTCTTGAACGATAACTTAAAATAGGACTTCATACATAGGCTATAGTTTTATTTTTAAAATCTATATTTAGTTTCACTAATAGTGAGTCAATGATAAAATAGCAGTTTTTTTATTAAAGAAAAGCTACAATGAACACATTTTGACATTCCTATTTGCAGCTGACTCCGGACTATCATCCATTCTCATCCTCCTCGATCTGATTGCAGCCTTCAACACCATCTCCCACAACATCCTCCTCAACAGGCTTGCATCTCTTGGACTCTCCAACACACCCCTTGACTGGTTAATTTACTACCTCTCTGCAGCTATCCTGGTCCACACTCTTGTCACATCCTGCCTGGACTACTGCAACTCCCTCCCTCCCTCTTCGGTCTTCCCCACAAGTCCATCTAGATGCTCCAACTGGTCCACAACTCAGCCGAGCGGTCGCCAGAACACCATCTATCAATCATATCACTCCTGTTCTTCAACAACTCCACTGGTTTCCTGTCAAATGTTGCATTGACTTCAAAACCCTGCTCCACACTTTCAAGTGTATTATTATTAGGGCCCGAGCACTGAAGGCCCTGTAGGATTTTTTTTTTCCTTCTTCTGACGAAATGAGGGCCTTTTACATGCATGAAAATCAGTACACATCTGTATCACGTCGGCCATGGCCGAAACCCAACAGGAAGTCGGCCATTTTGAATTAATCGTGTAATTTTGGCGCAATTTATGTCATTTCTTTGGCCGTTAATGCATCCCGAACCGTAACGTACACCCAGGTGTGTTATACCTCAAAATGTGCGTCTCGATCCTGCGACGATGTGCATTACTTTTCTCAGTCAAAAGCGTTACCGTGGTGATGATAGATGCCAAAAAGCACGACCCCACTTCATCTGATCCATATTTGATAGTTCCTACTTTCTGCCATAATTTTTGAATAGTATGACATACAGAGTCGTGGGTGGTGTCATCTGACTCAGTTTTGACTCATTCACCTTAATTTGTGCAAATTAGCCCCGCCCCTTCTTCTGATTGGTCGATATGTGATAGTTCCTATTAGGGAGGCCCCGATACCGATACTGTTATCGGTATCGGGGCCGATACTGCTCTCATATACTCGTACTCGTATTCGCAAAAATTCTCCGATACCACGCACCGATACTTCATTGTTGTTATAGTTACTGGTTAGCGCCGGTAGGGGGAGATGTTGAGCCGGCCCGGGTCAGTCTGCAGCCTGGCTGAGCAGCAGCTCAGTGGCTGTAGCCAGCTGTTCATGTTTCAGTAGATTCTATCTTCCTTAATTATACTAACTGGACGGTTGAGTATTACCCTTACTCACAGGGAACTTTATTAAACACTCCACATAACTCACAGTACAACATAAACAATCTGTGGCAGGGTGGAGGAGCTGCAGCCACTCAGGCTGATTAGGGCACAGGTGGGCCCAATCAGCCTCTCCACTCTGCCAGCCTTCATAAGGCAGAGCTGGACAGCAGCAAAGGGGTCGGAGGAGCTGCTGGTATGCTGCTGAGGAGCTGGGTGCTGCACGTGTGTTCTGTGTGTTGGGTGTTTGGCGAATAAAAGGGTCTGCACAAAACTCTGTGTCTCTCCATCCTGTCGGTCGGGCCCCCGTAGCACTCGCACTGCTACACTGGCGCCCAACGTGGGGCCTGACGGGCGGAGAGGCATGGAGCGGGCCCTGGACGCGCTCGCCCAGGCCATAGCGGACCTGGCCGCCCTGCGCCGGGACCAGGGCGGGCATCAGCTTGCGAGGCTGGAAGCGCTTGTGGCCGCGGAGCCGCGACCGACACCTGCGCCACGCCTGAGGCTCGCCCCAGCAGCGCGGGAGGGGCTGGCGGCGCCGCAGCTGAAAGGCCGGGAGGCAGAAGCTGCGGGCCGCCAAGCGACGGCTCCCGAGACGGTGGGACCCGCGGAGCGACCCACCCCGGCACCACGCCTGAGGTTCACCGCGGCAGCGCTGGCGGGGCTGCAGTCGACCGGCCGGGAGGCAGTGGCTGCAGGTCGCCAGGCGACGGCTCCTGGGACAGAGTCCGAGGTGGAGTCCGAGGTGGAGTCCGAGGTGGAGTCCGAGGTGGAGTCCGAGGTGGAGTCCGAAGTGGAGTCCGAGGTGGAGCAGGGCTGCGTCAAGGAGGAGGCGGTCCTGGACGCACCAGTTTCGGAGCGGGGCCGCGTCACGGAGGACGCCGTCCTGGAGGCGGACCAGCGGCCGGCGCGGGGCCACATCACGGAGGAGGGGGTGGTCCTGGACGCACCGTCTGGCCATGGGCCACCATCGGCCCGGTCCCGAGAGCGGCGTTCTCGGCGGTCGGCCCTGCGAGGACGACCCCCCGACCGTTCCCGCTGGTCGACCGGACGCTGAGGTCGGCCTCCCGACGGGTCCGGGCCTGGAAGGCCCGGGGCGCAGTCGGCGGTTCTGGGCTTCCTCTCCCGCTCCGAGGGGGCGGGGGGGGGGGGGGGGGGGGGGTAGGCTCGGCCGGACGGACCCCGGCTCGAGTTTGGCGTTGGGGGTGTGTGGCAGGGTGGAGGAGCTGCAGCCACTCAGGCTGATTAGGGCACAGGTGGGCCCAATCAGCCTCTCCACTCTGCCAGCCTTCATAAGGCAGAGCTGGACAGCAGCAAAGGGGTCGGAGGAGCTGCTGGTATGCTGCTGAGGAGCTGGGTGCTGCACGTGTGTTCTGTGTGTTGGGTGTTTGGCGAATAAAAGGGTCTGCACAAAACTCCGTGTCTCTCCATCCTGTCGGTCGGGCCCCCGTAGCACTCGCACTGCTACACAATCCCATTGTTACATTCCGGTTAGCCGCGTTAGCCGGTTAGGTGCGTTAGCTGCGCTGACAGCCCGCAGTCTTTTGTTGTTGTCCCTTATTTTGAAATATGTCCACACTGCTGACATCCCGCTTGCATTAATTGTTACTATCTTGCCTGAAACGGCACTGCCAGTCTCACTCACGGGCACCACTCTATATAACCGGACTGTAATAATGGGATTGTTTATGTTCTTCTTATTCTTTTTCTTCTCTGTTTTATCGGCGGATCACAACCTACTTTAAGGTGCATACCGCCACCTACTGAACAAGAGTGTGTAACATCATTTCATTTAGCCTGTTTTTTTAATTCTATTTGATTGTTTATGTTGTTTCACACGGACGGCTTCAGGTGAAGCACCGCACATGCTCAGTTGATGTTCCTGGGATGAGACTAAAGCGCGGAGGAAAGCCCGGCGGGCTGAGTTTTGTTTAAAAATTGAATTTCTGTTGCAAATAAAACCTGTCTTCCAATTCATTGCATTTTTCATTGCATTTTTAGCCTAGTTATTTTTGTGGTAGAAGTATTGTATCGGTACTCGGTATCGGCGAGTACACAAATTAAAATACTTGTACTCGTACTCGGTGTGAAAAAAATGGTATCGGCTGTTTTTAGTGGCTTTGGAAACACACATGACATTAAGGACAAGTTCATGATCAGTAACAGTACTGACTCCAAAATCTTTGAGACCTTTTTCAAAAAGACTGTAGGCAAGATGTCTGAACAGCAAGAGGAGGAGTTCATCTGATGTAAGATGTCCTCCAGGTCTTTGCTGTTAATGGGTTGAACAGTCAAAGCAGCCTCTCCATTTCTGTCTTCTTAAAATATCGATTTGTTTTGAATAGTTTCATGAACCATATTAAAGGGGACCTGTTATGAAAAACACGTTTTCTCTTGTTTTAACATATATAAAGTGGTCTCCCCTCAGCCTGCCAACTCAGAGAAGGTGTCAGGGTTTGACATTTCCCCCAGTTTGAGTTTCAGTTCTGTCCCTCCTGTTTCCCATCTGCCCTGATTGTCTGCACATGTGTCTTGTTAACCCTGTGTATATCTAGTCTTGTCTTTCCCCTGCTCTTGGCTAGTCCATACTGTTTCCTCCCTCCATGTGGCATTTCAAGTTTTCATGGTTTGTTGATCCTGTTCAAGTTCTGGTTTTTTGGTCTTCCTTTTTTTGATCCTGCTCAGCAGCGCTTTTGTTTTTGGCTCAATAAATCCTGTTTTGGTGAACTCCTGCCTCCTGCTCTCCTGCGCTTGGGTCCTCAACAAAACCACAATCGTGACAGAACGGACCAGCCCAGATGGACCCAGCGGGAGAGTACATCACCCTTTTCGAGTTCTTCTGCCAGGAGGCGAAAAAAAAACATGCGCCGGGTCGAGGAGGAGGAGTCCCCCTTCCGGGGAACACGCCTGGCTCTAAGTGGGCCCTAGAGCCTTCAGGCTCAAGGGAGACGGCGACGTCGGTGCCAGCCTCAGCTTGCTCCTGTGTCGGCGGTGGTCCGGGACGCCTCAGCTTCTGCTCTGGTGGTGGTCCCGGGCGCATCAGCCCCTGTTCCGGCTCCTGTGATGGTCCCGGACCCCCGCAGCCAGCGCCAAGGACCTGGGTTCCCCCTCAGCCAGCTCTGATGACCCGGTGTTCCCCCGAGCCAGCACCGAGGATCCGGGTTCCCCCCGAGCCAGCACCGAGGACCCGGGTTCCCTCCGAGCCAGCTCTGAGGACCCGGGTTCCCCCCGAGCCAGCACCGAGGACCCGGGTTCCCCCCGAGCCAGCACCGAGGACCCGGGTTCCCCCCCGAGCCAGCTCCGAGGACCCGGGTTCCCCCCGAGCCACCTCTGAGGATCCTTTGTCCCCCGAAGCCGGCACCTCGTATCCTGTCTACCCCTAACCCGGCTCCTCGTATCCTGTCTAGCCCTAACCCGGCTCCTCGTATCCTCTCTGCCCCTAAGCCGTCTCCTCATATCCTCTCTGCCCCTAAGCCGTCTCCTCATATCCTCTCTGCCCCTAAGCCGGCTCCTCAGGTACTGCTGACCCGCCTGCTACGCCCCGAGACCGAACTCTTGACCCGCCAGTTACGCCCAGAGACTAGGCTTGCCACCCGTCCCTTGAAATACGGAATTGTTACGTAATTGGGAATTAAAAGCTCCGAGGGCGACCCCTCGCCGGTCTGCCCGGCCTTGGGGGGCGACCCCCCGAACTGTCTCGCCGGTCCTGAGGACGGCCCCCGGAACTGGCCATGTGTTGGCCTGGGTTAGAGACTGGGATGCTAAAGAAATTCCTCAGAGGCTGAATTTCTAATTTATTTAGCAAAAAAAATCAAAAGCTTGTTTTTAAGACATTCAAGGCCTGTTTAAAATAGGTATTAGATGCCATAATAGGTCCCCTTTAAGTCATATACCTTTATTCAAATAAATGCAGCAGCGAGAAGAATGAACCATTCCTGGAATGAAATCCAGGTCCACCACCGTGAGACTTCAGCCTCCCAACAAGGAGTGCATGCTTTGCTGACTGAGCTATAGAAAAACCCTTCCTCTGGTCAGTGCTGATAACAGACACAGTCACAGTCGCAGCCTGAGTCCCCGCAGGTCAAAATGTTAAAAGGTGTGAGGATGTTCCTTTAATTGAAAAAATAACCCCAACAACTTTAACATCTTCTTAGAGGACTGATTAATAACAACACTGATTTATTATATTATTACAAAACGTCTATACATCAGGTACATTTTTACGGTACATTAATAATGTAATGACCTCTGTTAAACTGGCTTATTACACTATGCACACATTATAGCCAAAGAAAAACCTACACTTGTTGACCTAAAGATATGTAGATATAAATGTAATTATATAAAAAAAATCATGTGTTTTTGTCAGATATCAGTTTCTCAAGTCTTGTAGGTTATTCATGAGACTGTTTGTCTCACTTTTCTTCATTTTGTGAAACCCCGTAAAGTCTTAAAATAAACAGGTGATAGAATTCACTTTTAAGCTCGTTATCATCTCTAGTAGCAAGTGCGAGCTGCAGCACACCTTTGGGGTGAACTTGGCAGAAGTGATGAGGGAGGTGTGAAGATGAGAAGAGTTGAGAAGAACAGAAACAGAGCGACTCCCTTTGGGTAGATTTTCACCTCTGATGAGGTAGGAGGGTGAGAAATGGAGGTGGAGCAACTCAAACAGAAAGGAAATAGAGGTGAAACAAGAGTAAAGGGGAAAAAGCAAGACTTCCACATGAGTGGATAATTTGATTTCTCCTGGTGAAATATTTATTTCTACTCAATTATCATGTTCTTATAGACAGACAAACGTTTATTCTGTCAATCTAAGTGGAAAACAGTGTATTGGACACTAATAATAATAATAAAAATAACAATAATAATTAAAGCTTCAAGCAGCGATGAACGGCCCCTCGCACCCTTGTGCACGTTCAGGCTGCAGTGGAAGCTTGTATGACTTGCATGTAGATTCTTCAGGCCTGGACATTTAGCGGCTGACACCACCCACGACTCTCTATACCAAACCATTCAAAAGTTATGGTAGAAAGTAGGAACTATCAGATATCGACCAATCAGATGAAGGGGCGGGGCTAATTTGCAGCAATTATGTTCAAGGACTCAAAACTGAGTCCGAAGACACCACCAACGTGTCTTTATGTCAAATCATTCAAGTTATGGCAGAAAATTGGAACTATCACATATCGACAAATCAGAAGAAGGGGTGGGGCTAATTTGCACCAATTAAGGTGAAGGAGCCAAAATCGAGTCAGATGACACCACCCACGACTCTGTATGTCATGCCATTCAAAAGTTATAGCAGAAAAAAGGGACTATCAAATGTTGACCAATCAGAAGAAGGGGCGGGGCTAATTTGCATCATTTATGGTCAAGGACTCAAAACCGAGTCCAATGACACCACCCACGACTCTTTATATCAAACTATTGAAAAGTTATGGCAGAAAGTAGAAACTATCAAATATGGACCAATCAGATGAAGGGGGGGGCGTGCTTTTTGGCATCTATCGTTGCCACGGTAACGCTTTTGACTGAGAAAAGTAATGCGCGTTGTCGCAGGATGGAGACGCACATTTTGATGTACAACACACCTGGGTGCACATTACGGTTCGGGCCAAGAAGCGGCCGAAGAAATGGCATAAATTGCGTCAAAATTACACTATTAAGTCAAAATGGCCGACTTCCTGTTCCTGCGCAGGAGAAGGGGCGGGGCTAATTCATGCCGATGAAGGTCAAGTACTCAATACCGAGTCCGATGACACCACCCATGAGTCTTTATGTCAAACCATTCAAAAGTTATGGCAGAGAATAGGGACTATCAAATATTGACCAATCAGAAGAAGCGGTGGGGCTAATTTGCACCAATTATGTTGAAGGACTCAAAACCGTGTCCGATGACACCATCCACGACTCTTTATGTCAAACCATTCAAAAGTTATGGCAGAAAATAGGAACTATAACACATCGACCAATCAGAAGAAGGAGCGGGGCTAATTCATGCCAATTATGGTCAAGTACTCAATACCGAGTCAGATAACACCACCCATGACTCTTTATATCACACCATTCAAAAGTTATGGCAGAAAGTAAGAACTATCAAATATGGACCAACCAGATGAAGTAGGGGCGTGCTTTTTGGCATCTATCGTCGCCACGGTAACGCTTTTGACTGAGAAAAGTAATGCGCGTCGTCACAGGATGGAGACGCGAATTTTGATGTATAACACACCTGGGTGCACGTTACGGTGAGGGTGAAGAAGCGGCTGAAGAAAAGGCATAAATTTTGCCAAAATGACACGATTCAAATTCCTGTTCGGTTTCGGCCATAGCACCAAGAAACTTTTCTTTAAGTTGCGACATGATACAGGTGTGTACCGATTTTCGTGCATGTACGTCAAACCATATTGTGGGGCTTGAGGCACAAAGTTTTCTAGGTGAGCCACCTTGCCACGCCCATTAATGCAAACCAATAAATATCAAATTTTTCGCCAGGCCTGGCTTACGTGCAAAATTTGGTGACTTTTGGGGCACGTTTAGGGGTGAAAAAAGACCCTCATTTTGTCAGAAGAAGGAAAATTCCTACGGATACAATAGGGCCTTCGCACTGTAAGTAATAAAATCAGAAAAGAAAACAGGAATCAGCAGTAGCCTAGAGGGGGACAAATTAAAGTGAGTAGGCCAGTTTGAACAGGTGGGTTTTTAGATGGGATTTGAAGATTGATAGTGAGTTAATGTTCCTGATGTTGGGGGGGGGGGGGGAGTTCCAGAGGCGGGGAGCAGAGCGGCTGAAGCTCTGGACCCCATAGTGGACAGACAGTGAAGCTGATGGAGGAGACTGACCCGAGAGTCCGGGAGGGACTGTTGGTGTGGATGTGAATGTGGATGTAACAGGATAGTGACACCATATAAGCAAGAATAAACATCCCTTTACATAAGGGTCTGACTGTAAACTGATCTATATCAATTTGTGTTATTGACAAAGTCGTCTTAATTCCGACGCACAGAGATTTGATAAGAAAAAAAACAAGATTTATAAATATTTATATATTGCTGCTTTGTATAGTGAATTTTCTTCCTTTTCCTTTTATTGTTATTATACATTTTTATTATAAATTTGTTTGAGTGGATGAGTATATGAACTCTATATATGTTTTCCAGCTGGTTGTTTAAAAGTTAATGCCTACAATAGAAGCTACAACAAAGATGTAAAAGTAGCTATCAGAGTGCTTTCTGAAGCACTCTTGGAGATTAGAGAAGAATTAGGGATATTTTAAAGCAGGGAAGAAAGAAGAAAATCTGTCTACCAGCCTTGAGGTCACTGATCAATGTTGCATTTCCAAGGTTGTCTGAATCATTTTAACAGGAAAAAATCCTGTCTGCTTAGAGACACAAATGCTCAGATCCAATTCATATCTAATTCACTTCCACATATGAATATCGCTTTAAACTGATCTGACAATATTCAAATACATGCAGTCGTTTTTCTTCATATATATACATTTGGATAGATGAAGACAAATAAAGAATTTTAAAAAAGAATATAGCCTGCTGGTACAGTAAAAGGACTGGATGTTACAACAGTTATATCTAAGCACCTAAGCACTTATTGCTGTGTTTGCCATGTGTGAAGCTGTTCAGGGAACCAACCAAACTTTGCTTTAGGGAGGCTGGGACCGTGCACAGGGGACACAATGGATACTTACGTTTGTGGGAGAGGGCGGAATGTCATCAATGTCTTTGATGACAAAACTATTTGACCATTTGTCTATTGATCCGATGGTCGCTCAATGAGGGTTTCCTCTCTCATCTTATCCACCAACCAGTGCATGGCTTATGCTACAGCTTTAGAGCATCTGACTGCTTCTTTCTGTTGGTGTATCTCCCCTCTCACCAAAGTTTGGGATTCACTGGTGGATGCCTTTGCCAGGAAGGTGTATCATTTCCCAGGCCAAGGCCCCCTTTGCCTTGCTGGATGTCACCTTCTATATTTTGGGTGCAGAGGTACGCACCATCCACTTAATTTCTGTTCTAGATGAAGCATGGTTTATACTCCTGTGTAGCAGCTATACATGTAGGCTACACATGGCATGGCCATCGCTGGCGTTTATGCTTGTGTTTGCATCGCTCTGTAATTACAGCACCAACCGCCAGGTGACAGTGAAGGGTTTTTTTCTACAGCACCCTAGCTCACAGTGCCAAGTGTCCTTTTTTTATTTCCTCTAATTTATGTAGCTCAGACATATGGACAGACGTTGCTGCAGACTATCATTCTATCTGACTATAAAACGACAAAGAATAAAGCTACCAATTACATCTCTTGCAGTCCAGTGTCAATGCAACACATACAGTATTTACATTTGGAGAGATGTGTAGGCTATAGCATAGGTTATGGCATAGGCTACTACGCTATGGACTACACTGTGGTAACAGAATCTGAGTATTAGTTTGCTCAATTTCTGAAATGGCCTGGGCAGGCATTAACCTTCTTTCTTGAGTAAATGCAAGTCCACGTTTCGCCCAGTGCAAGTTCAACATACTCTAGTTCATTTCTGCAGTATTTGACCTGCTTATTTCAGAAAGCAGGATTTGTGTGAGCTTAAAGTGGATGAGGGCAAAATTCTTTCCTTGGTAAAAACTTTGGAGAAGGTAGTCATATTAATGTCAAATCTATAATCAAAAGGCATCTTAATAGATGTAACTACAAAGTTTTTAAAATTAGGTGCAAACGACTGGTAACAGGTAGCAAGAGAGGCAGTTTCTTCCCTTTAAGAGGGAAGAAACTTTGAGCAGGATCTGGATTATAACGGGGGGCCCTCCTGCTGAAGGCAATCTGGATGAAGCAGGAAAAGATTGATAGGAGGGAGAAGATGAAGAACATAAATAGGAGAGGCACAGATATATTTTCAAAGGTGCAAAAGACAAAACATTTGACAAAACGTCATTATCCATTAGCTGTAGAACTAAGAGATTTATGTACATATGACTGACACATGGTTACTGGGTGTACTACAGAGACGACTAAATAAACAGGTGTAGACAGTAGACATTTTGATATGGCATGAGCATCTATGGCTGCAGATGGTAGAGGCTTGTTAATGCTTATTGATGATGTAACTGCTGATAGAAGTATTAAGATGAATTTTGAGGTGTATTTGGCTCTACTCTTTTCTCACATTAAGCCAAATGATACATCTCTATTATCCATCGGCACTGATGCACAGTAGATGTCTTGAGAATGATTATGTCGTCATAAATTTTACAGTGAGTGTAGGCCTACTGGGGAAAGAATTGGGGAAAAAATAACTACAACACTTTGATGATTGAAAAATATCGTGACAATAATTTGATAATTCATACAAATTGAGGGCAACACACAAGACTGTTTTTTTTTTTAGATGGAAATCATCAATGGAATAACAGAAAAACTATGACAAACTCATTTTTTCAAGACCACAAATTAATCACTTGAACAACAGACTCAATTAAAGCTGCAAGCAGCGATGAACGGGCCCTCGCACTCATGGCCACCGCCCCCCATAAGCATATCAGAAATGACACCACCCACGACTTTCTATGTCAAACCATTCAAAATTTATGGCAGAAAATAGGAACTATGAAATCTCGACCAATCAGAAGAAGGGGCGGGGCTAATTTGCACCAATTATGGTCAAGTACTCAAAACTGAGTCAGATGACACCACCCACGACTCTCTATGTCAAACCATTCAAAAGTTATTGCAGAAAATTGGAAGTATCACATATCGACCAATCAGAAGAAGGGGCGGGACTAATTCAGGCCAATGAAGGTCTAGTACTCAATACCGAGTCCAATGACACCCCCCACAAGTCTTTATGTCAAACTATTCAAAAGTCAAAAGGCAGAGAAAAGTATTCTAGGTGGCGCTGTTGAGCCATCTTGCCACGCCATTAATGCAAACCATTAAATATCAAATTTTTCGCCAGGTCTGGCTTGCATGCAAAATTTGGTGACTTTTGGGGCACGTTTAGGGGGGCAAAAAGGCCCTCCTTTCGTCAGAAGAAAGAATAAAGAAAAAAAAATTCCTACAGATACAATAGGGCCTTCGTAAGTGCTCGAGTAAATGCTTGGGCCCTAATTAGGCTTTTAGTGTGAGCCTTGGGCTTGTTGACTTACCTCAAGCCTTTTCTCCACAAAAACAGGGATATCAGCCTGAGCAAACCCAAGCTAATCAAATCAATTGACGGTTATCGACGGGTACTTCATCTTTAGAGCTTGGCTGAATCCCTGCTCAACCAGGTATGATGTGGCCGAAGCTAGGACCAAAAGCTGAATCATAGCGAAACACTTACCATGAGTGGCTTACATCACATGCCAGCGAGAGGTCCGAGAAGTGGCCTTGGCGTCATCACTTTGGAGGTTACTAGGATTTTCTTGGATTGTGGTCTCACTGTTGGACATCTGCTTGAAATGTCTCCATTTATGGGGTCAGGTCTAACTGTTTGAGGTCCCTGAAACTGTTCTCCATATCTACTTTGTCTGCCCACAGGTAATCTGTGTCCACACTGCAGATGGTCAGTAAGCACCAGTGTCATACCACCTTCTCCCCGAAGTTTGGGAAGGAAGTCAGGTAGAAGCAACATTGGTGCCCTTAAGATAGTCCTGGACTGTTGTGAACAATATATAGTCACCCTAGAGTGGCCTTTAAAGAACCAATACACCTCAGTGTAGAACGGTAGGTGCTGAAATGTGTGAATAATTGATCTTTCAGTCTTCGCTCTCTTCTCTTTCAGATCTTATTCATGCTTCTGAATGCTACACTGAGTAACTGGTGGAGTGAAGCACTCTTGTGTTTTACCTTTAAGTTTTTTTTTCTTTCACTTATCCAAGGTCAGGTTGCAGCGACACTAGCCTAAGCAGGGGAGCTTAGATTTCCCTCTCCATAGCCACTTCACCCAACTCATCTGGGGGGATCCCGAAGCATTCCAAGGCCAGCCGAGAGACAGCCTCATGGTGGTATTCTGGGAAATGTCTTTCCATCAGGGTCTCCTGGGTCTTCACTGGGATCTCCCCCCATTGAGACATGCCTGGAAAACCTCACCAGGAGGCATTGAGGAGGTATTCCCATCAGATGCCCAAGCAACTTCATCTGGCTCCTCTCAATGTGGAGGAGCAATGGTTCTATTCCGAGCCACTCCCAGATGACCAAGCTTCTCACCCTGTCTCTAAGGGAGACCTTGGACACCCTGCTGAGGTAACTCATTTCTGCTGCGCATAATCACTACCCACCGTTCGTGACCATAGGTGAGGGTCCAACACATGGAAAATAAGTCTGACTTACAGTCAACAATACGATAAAGCTCTGAGACCAGATATTGAGGGACCTGACAGACCGTATAAGGGATTCTGGTACCACACACTCCCCCCCGTGGGGAACCCCCATGGTAGAGCCACGGAACCCCCAAACCAAAACAAGAGCTCCATCTGCGGCTCAGGTGAGGATGTTGAACAGACTTCTCCTGCAGGTAGGCAAACTCATTGAATGCAATTTGTCAGCGAGGAAAATAATAACTAATATACTTGACATTGCAGTGCCTGCATTCTTGTTTCCCTCCAAGTTGTTTGATTGTGTTTTGATATTATTATATTTTTCTATGTGTGTGTCTTTTGATATTCAGACTTAATTATGCTTGTGTGCATTTTACCTGGTCCTGGAATTCTAACCCGTGAAACTGGAATTCTGTCAGAGAAATCAGAACCCTTCCTGACCTGACCACCGTCACCCTGGCAGCTATGGAGCGCTGGTTGCTGCTTATAGGGAATTGTTTTATAGCTGCTCCAACAGCAATCATTTACCGGTTGTGTATGACCGGAAGCCAGAGCACCAGCAGCAGGAAAATATTTGCTCAAAGACATCAGAATATATTTTATTTCCAATTAAGATGAACACTGTTTGTACTGACAGATGCTTAGAAGTTTTCATGAATAACTGTGTCTAACGCCCCTCCTTTATGCCTGAACGTCCCTTTTTTGGCCGACGACTTTACAGCGCTCACTTCCAGTATTGCCCAAATGCCTCCTGGAGGGCCTACAATTTAATATGATTTATTTCCAGGATGTAGTTTTACTATGCAATACTGTAGTTTTATTGTTAAATAATTATGTACTGTGACATAATGAAGGATTTGTGCATAAAAATAATATGGTTCAGGATTATATTTTTTCATGCCATGGTGTGTGTCCACCTGACAGCTCAGTTTATCACTAAGTTGGTTTGTAAAGAGTACGGCAATAAAACTCAGACAAATTAAAGGCTCTGTGTGTGTGAGTGTGTCATGTGATGTTATGTTAGGTCCATGTGAGAGCTCTTATAAAGCAGAGTGTGGGATTAAAGGGTTCTGCAGCCACTGTGGTGTGGTTCACCACCAATACACCATATGCTGTATCAGCATATGGGTTGCAGCAGGTGAGGACTACCCAGGCCTCCAAGGTTCAACACATCACACAGCTAAGACCTTGGTCCATTCAATTCTCATGTTTCTATCATAATCTTTTGAGGTGAAAGGAATAAAAAAGAACAAATTCAGCAAAAAGGGAATTTTACATGTTGTATGTTACACTAATGCAGCAATGAAGTTTGTTTAGTCACGTTTAAATATTTATACAAAAATGACTCATTTACGGTGTGTGAAAAAAGCCTAAATACTGTACATCCAGCAGTGAAGTGGTAAGAAACACATCACTAAAACTCTGGTTGTTTTCACACGTTTTTGGTTTTGTTCAGCCTTATGGTGTATTCTGGGAAATGTCTTTCACCACCGGTTTTGGTTTTGGAGTCAACATGTGGAACAGCTCCGTTCGTAAGAACATCTGGAGGGCTGGAGACCAGTAACATTTTTATTTCAAGTAAGGAGGGGGTATGAAACATACTCAAACCACTCAGCAAGACAAGTGAAAACACACGCTTGCATACACACACACACACTGCACTTGCATACATGCAAACACAGTTCTGACCACAGGTGACTGCTGGATACCAAAAACAAACAAAAAAGAAAGAAAAAACATTTTAGATCCTGTCATCAGGTCTTTGGCATTATTGCACAAATAGCGTGTATGTGTGCATGTGCACACACACAAACCTGCTTATTAATGAACTCTAGTGGGATGAAAATACTAATGGACGAGAAGATTAATTATAAATATTTTCAAAGAAAATTCACATATTTTTAGTTTCTTGAGCAAGATGATCAGGACTAAAAGAAAAAAGGTTTTAATACAGATCCAGATCACAGACTCAAAAAAGGGGATTTCACTCTCTGGTTAGAAGAATACTGTTATGAGGCTTAAAATTTAGCATTTTGACCATACTACTCTTTTGAAATCACGAAAACTACACACTCCTCTTACTACCGGCCTGCCAATCCCAATGTGCTGCGCTCTCTCCCACATTGCTTAATTATCGATTCTCTAAATGAGATCACAAGTCAAAAAGAGAACATTATGTGCCCTAAATTAGATGTGCGTTCTAACCTGCGCTCACATGCTCTGTGTTGTGGTTACCTGTGCAGTAATACATGCAAGTTTGCAGGGGTCTTGGTGTGCAGTTTAGAATGAGCAAACTTCCAAATATGTCTTCATTAATCAAATCCTGTTTTCCAGTTCCAAAGCCTCAAAGCAAAAATAAGTTACTGCTTAGCCTGGCCTGAAGTGAGGGTTAATTTTTCATGTCTGTCTTTGGGAAAAAAACATAAATTGCTATTTCATTTCTTTGAAAAATAGTGTTAATATTCATAGTCCACAATGATTTGTTTTAAAAAGGCTTTATCCTTGTGCAAAGAGTTGAAGCTAGTGTGTCATGCCATTTCTGCTGTCCACCTAAAGGAGTCTAAGAAGATCAAAGATCGATCAGCGAACCTTTACAAAATAGAGCTGAGGGTTGTGAGAGTGTTCGCTCCAACTAACAGCAACAAAGAGAACACACATTCTGCTGAATGGTGACCAGATGGGGACAAAAGTGTGCATGTGCACGTGGGTGTTTGTTTAAGTGCGTGTATGCGAGGCACAAGTTGGGTTGTAGATGCTATTAATGCCTCTTTGAACGAGTAACTGCTTTGAAAAGAATTCAAATGGGAGACAGATATGATGATGGGACACTGTACAGTATAGCATGTGGGTTTTTTGTGCATTTGATCATAATTTTATGTGCATGCCTGCTAGCTTGCGTTTGTGGTTTGTTGTTTTTTTCTTTTTTATGCTGAGTGGGAGTGTGCGCCTGAGTGGTGTTGACGTCAGGTGCAGCGCAGGTGGGCAGCAGTGGGGAGGGATGAAAAGGTCGACAAAATACCACACCTGATCTCTCTGAATGCATACACACAGTGTTGGGATGTAGGCTGCAGCAGCTCTTAACCTGTTTATGTTTCTAAGGAACACACTTGGATGTAAAATACTTATTTTGCTTCCAAGTAGCGGTCGAAACTGTTGATGAGGTCCCACAGAAACTGCAGGATTCATTACAGCCACGTCAGGAATGTGTTTTTAAAGGATTTTTTTTTTAAATTTAGCATTAAAATATCGAATCATAACAAGTAGAATGTATTTTGTAAAATCTTCAAGTGTAGATGCAGTCCACCTATCTGCAAACCGCTCATGTCCCCAAACTAAAAGCCTCCCCACGCTCCGCAACAACACAGAAGTGTATTTACTTTGCTGATTCTTTCTGTCGGACAAAAATATTTCGGTTTTCTAAATACCTGAGATGTTTCGGCGATTCCTTTCGCCTTAATCAAAGTCATTTTTGTCTGACAAAAAGAATCAGCGAAGTAAATTGTAAAGCCATGGACAAAATGAACTTTATTAAATAAACAGAGAAGTGTGTTCTTGCTCCCAGGGCTGCAGGGAGAAAAATGCCATGGTTCTTTTCTCGCAGCTCTGGTTTGTGAGTCCTGGCAGCTTGTTCTTGACACATCATCTGGGCAGAACCTTTGGGTGTGGAGACCGAGGACTGTTGCGTGATTGGTTGGAAATTTGAAGTAGTTAATGCAGAGAAGCAGGGATGACGTCATTTTCTGCTCGTTCCAGGAGCTTGTGGCACAACTCTTTTTTAAAAATCTCCTTGGGATTCGTACAAAGCAACAGCAAATCTTCCTCCTCCTTTTCTATTTCAAACATGTTCTTCTTTTCCTCCTTCTTGCTCATCAACTCAAAAACTCATCTCCGGCATTATCACCGTGCCGTCTCTGCACTTTGTTTCTGTTGCGTAGATGTTCTGCAGTTGGAGGGTCTCCTAGCCAGAACAAACTTTGCTCTTGTTCTCGCCACCTAATGAAAAGAAACACATTGCTCTGTTCTTGCATGCAACAACCTTAATACACATGCTAAATATTAGCATTACATCAATCTTCTACGCAAGTCAAAATTCATTCTCACATGAAAATGAATGCACTTGGTTACCAGATGAATGAATCTGCTATGTAACTATAGCAACAGCAGCTGTATGGTAAATGTATATCTAATGACAAGTTAGCAGCAGTCATTACAACAGCTAATTACACTTTGTAACTTTCATTAAAATGAAATGACAGCTCTTTGTGGCAGTACAGAAGATGGCCTTTAGCTTAAGTTCATATCTGGCATTCGAAATAAAAGGAGTTATTTATTTATTAAATTTCATTTATTTAACCTCAAAACCCTTTCTCTCTCTTCTTTCCTCTGTTTCCTGTCAAGGTACTTTCAAAAAAGGTTACTGGAGCCACAAAGCCTTTAAAAGTATATAAAATTGAATAAACACTGCATGAAGAACCATCTTTTTTTTTTTTAAGGTTTTTTTGGGCTCTAGTGGCCCTTTATTGGAGATGCAGACTGGAAAGGGGTAGACACGCAGCAAAGGTGCGCGGGCTGGATTCGAACCCGCGACTGCTGCAGGAGGAGGACTGTAGCCTCAGTATATGGGCTGCTGCTTAACCCACTGCGCCACCAAGCGGCCCATGAAGAACCATCTTTTAAAAAAATAGTTTACACAGAGACATGAGCAAGAAAAACATTGTTAAGTGTAGAACAACATTCAGATTTACAGCTGAAACTTTATAGCTGAACAAATACATCTTATGTTAACCTCTTCCACAACTGTGCGGATGTCTTAGCTCAAAGGCATTTGGACGGATCATCACAGTCAAAACACACTGTGTAAATGTGTGTTGTGGTCAAACTGAGGTACTTTAACTGTGTCTAAAGGGCACACGTTATACTTTTCATGACTAAAGTTGAATTGTCTGAAACTATCACATACCCAGTTTTCAGGCTGTTTGGTTGTCATTTTAGGTGGTGAATGACTGATCAAGCAACAAATACACATTTTGAAAACAGTTACTGGGATTCCTGTATTTTGTTGTTGTTGTTGTTGTTGTGATGGGAAAAAAGTGCTTCCCATACTGGATGAAAACAAAACAGCTGAGAACCTCAGGCCGACTGCAGGTGCAGACTAGAACTCTGTACAAACAAAGATTAGCGGTAGGAACACCAATGTTTTCTGTACTAGATTGTATCATCCTCTACGCTTTAAAGGGATTGTGACATGAAAAACAAATTTTTCTTGATTTTTTGTGTTTAGTTGGGTGTCTTGACATCAATTACACCCAAAAAAAACGAACTTTTAACATTCAGTGTATTGTGTGCTTTCTGGGAGTTTCCGCATAATTATGCAAAAACGGCGCATCTGGTTGGGTGGCGGACCTATACGTATAGTTCCGCTAGATCACCGCCCCCTCCACCCAGCTCCCTGCCCATCACCTATCCTCTCTCCGCTGGAGTCCTGGGAGTCCTTGAAATCCAACGTGTTGAGAATAAATCATGACGTGTACAGAAAACAAATTGAATACATAGCTGGTCTGGTAATCTACATTATTGCTTATGCTGAGCAAAGACTAGTTGAGGCTAACGTTGAAAACGTTATCGTATGGTATACTGTAAACAGTTTGCATATGATCGGCAAGACAAAATCACATACCATTGATCCACTGTCTCTCTGCTGTGTGCGTCGTGGACGAACTTGTTGTGGACTATCTTGAAATAAAAGATCTACTTCGGGATCTGATTCGGGGTCTAATAAATGCACATTAGCCGCCATTGTATATATAAAAAAAAGTTTGGGAATAAATAAAAACTATTGCCGTGTCCTTCTGTGTTGCTATGGCAGCGTGAGATGCTGTGAGGAAAAAAACTGTAAGTTTCAGTTCATCTGAGGGGGGCGGGGAGTTTGGGGGAGTGGAGGAGTGGATGATGGGGGGGGGGGGGGGGGCTTGGGAGGAGGAGCGGGGCAATGATTGACAGGAAAGGGGGAAAAGGACGCGTTTTTCACTGCGCAAAAAACACTGTCATATTTAAGCCAGGCATGGAATACTGGAGTGAAGTTTTTCTTGTTACACCTTTTAGACACATTTGAGGGATATTGGCCAAGACTTTTGATAGTGTTAAAAGCATGTTAAAAATTATGTCACAATACCTTTAATATCAGTATGCTCCTGTTTCATCGTCATTCTACATCAAGACACCTCAACTACAGTATGTTCTGACCCATGCAACTGTTTAATTAAATCTACCAAAGTCTCTCAAGTCTTCTTCTTGGTAACTTAGACAGTTTTCAGTCCAGTTATTCACCTAGTTGGAAAGAACGTGTTAAAGAGGTTTAGCAGGTTTTCCCCACAACAGTTGTTTGTTTTAAAGTTATCTGCAAAACTTGGCACTTTGAACTCCAGTCCCACATCGGCCCAGGCCATGCATCTATCACCAGTGGGGTCTACGCCCCCTCAGAGGAGATTCAGTTCAAAAAGAAACATCCTCCAATTGTCTCTGTAGCTATGGCAGGGGACTGGCAGCAACGAGTCTGATTGGTTTAGGAAGGTAATGATGACGGTAAACTCTGAGGGTAGCAAAAGGAGAAGGAAGGCATAAATGAAAATATTAGATCTCGTCTGCACTGTGTAACATGCTCACAGAGTTCACAAAGATCATGATTGTAACATTTTACAGAATGTAGTTGCTGCTGACTTTTTCAGGAAGGCTCATCCTCTCCGGAGCCATATTTAAGTAATAACATTCAGAGAGGTTGTGAGATGTCTATAAAAGCTGATAAACTCAGAGCACGGACAACCTTACAGCAGGAAGCAGAGAATTGGGAAAGACCCCTTTGTCACTTGTATTTTTTTGTTTTACTGCAAGGACAAATAGTGCCCCCTGGGGACAAGTATCCTTGCAGCCTCTCCTCCTGTTTTTTTCTCTTCCCTCCTTCTTCCTATTGCTTCTTCCTCTTCAGCTTCCATTTGTTTTGCCTCCCCCTGAGCCTCTCCCGTTGTGCCATCGTCTTTCCCTTACCTTATGTCCTCTGTCTTTGTTTTTTTGACCCCTGCCCAGTTGTGGTTGCCAGTCGGATGGGCGGAGAGGCCGTGATGCATTGAGGTTAAGCGGTAGATGCAGGCATTCATGTTTTGAAGAGAATATTGCTATCAGGCCACTGTGACTGGCTGTGGGCTGGGCTGGAAGGGTCTGACGAGGCTTAGCTATGTAGAAGGTAGCTTGTCCTAGCGTCAAATGTAAATTTGAAACGAGTGGTCTGATTGCAAATGTTCGCCAGTAACTCCACAGCTCCTCCAGCACGGGTGGGCTGGAGGATGATCAGGGCAGTAAGACTTGCATCTCGATCTGTCTGGGATGCTACTGCTTCTACTTTATTTAAAAATCTACAGATCCTTACTATTTATGACATCAACAGTTACCAAATATGCATTTTTCTTTACAAAATATTTTCCTCAGAAGGAAATGTTCCTGAGCACTTTAGGTCATACTTTGCTACAAACTCTCAATTTCATTCCTACTCAACACGGCAGGCCCTCGCCCTACATCCGCCTAAATGTCTGGAATCTAGAAGACCATTTCTGTTTAGATTTAAAGGTGTCTGGAATAGTTGGTACCAGATTGCAAACAATTTTAGGTCCCTATCCATTTTCAAAAGTCGCTCAAGAGAACATTTAATTCAACAATGTAGTCAAGAAAGCTCTTGCTTTTCCCACTGTTAATGTTCTTTTGCACTTCATATTCTGTGTTGCCATTTGTTCAGCATAATACTCATATTTTCATGATCATGTCTACAGTAATTTTTTTTATTTTATTTTTTTATTTTTTTTATTTTATTTTCATTCATGTTCTACATGCAATTTTGATATATTATTTATTTTTATTTTTATGATTTTGTATCCTCATAACTATTTTGTTAAATGTTATTAGGGGGGCTCCTCATAAGCCTAGTGACTTGCTCGCTCCTCCCTGCACAGTTTCTTTTAACTGCACTTATTTGTGTAATGTTATTTTTTTATGTTATGTGCTAAATAAAAACTAAACTAAACTAAGATTATTTCAGGACCCTTCCAAGACTGCTGAGACCCGCTGTCAATCAGCCCAGAAGGCTGGTTGGGTCTAACCCCCCAGAAAGTCGCCAGTCATTTCAGATGTTGTTTTGGAAGTGACACTTCAAATGAGGACGTTTAAAAAGATTTCATCTGAATGAATATAGTATTCATGAGTATCATAGGTTGATATAAGCTAATCCAGACAAGCTAAAATAGCTAACTGTATGTGAACTAAGGTTGCCATGGTCCAGCCTGCTGCCCAGGTCCTGCTGGTTCTGACTACTTGCACTGGCACTGATCAGTATGAGAAACAAGAGGTTTCCAAAAAAATGTGGGTGACATCACAGAATGTTTGTCCACTTCTTCTTACACAGTCTGTGGGTAGAGACACAGACAGAGAGAAAGACGGGTCGAACAGCAAAGACAGCTGCTAAAAACTGATTGCAAAAAACAAATAAAGAAACCAAAATCAGTTGGGAAATAAGGAATGAAGGGGAAAAGATCTGTCGTCACTCTCCCGCTAGCCCGTTGTCTCTTTGTCAGTCCTTCCTCTCGTCTATTACCATCATGAATCAGGAGTTGTGGAGGATTCAAATGCAGAAGACAAGAAAGACAGGAGTAAGCAAACAATAAAGTATTCCATTTAAATAGAGAATGTTGCTGAAGCAGGAAATCCTGAATCAAAACCCAAAAATATAAACCAAAGGACAATTCACAGAGAAACTGACCTAAGGGCAGACAGACAAGCAGGAACACTTGCAGGTCGGGAATAAAGGCAAGCATACATGGACGGGGGGGTGTCGACTGACATGGAGGCAACGAATTAGCAGGGAAGTGACGACAGACAAGACGATATGAAGATACACTCAGACACTCCAAGGATAAGAGTCAATCAGAGCAGAGCAGCATCACACAAGGAATCACACTTCACAACTAAAACAGGAGTTAAAACAACTAAAGACTACACATAAACTAAAGTCAACATTTAAAGAGACTAAACAAGACTTTGATAACTTAATGGAAACCAACACTCTGACACATTTAAGTCTGATAAAATCAATAAAAAAAGTAGAAAAAAAATGACATCTCATTTGTAGCTCACAGATTTTTCTTCTTCACTTTACATCTACAGCCCATAAACTTTGGGAGCAAGTGAAGTGCTGTGGGTGCACCTGCATGCACGGGGTCAACAGGTGCGTGACTTTTCTTTTAGCAAAAATGCTCCACATGCTCTCAACTTACTGGTGGGTTGCTACTCACTCACTAAAGATGATCAAAACCAGACAGTGGGTAAAAATACAGGTTTCTGAAGGACGGAAGGCCGAATGACGTGTTGACTTTAACTGCAAGGTGCAGCTTAGCTTAATACAGTAATGTGATTTCATGCAGAAACATTTTTCCAGACGTTGTCACTTCCATGTTGGAACCACCGAAAGGGAAGATGATGAGGGATAAATGAAAAGGACCATGTACTATACTATACTTGATCATCAGTTGCACATCTCTTCCTGTCAGTCATGAGAGAGAAAAGCAACAATGCAAGGGAGTTAGATCAATAAGAAATAGACAGGGGAAGTGCAAAAGAGCAGCACTAACCCCCCCTCACCCATATTCCTACCTCCACCCCCTGTCCCCCTCCTCCCATTTCTGCCCTTAAATAAATTCCACTGGCATCTTGTAAATTTTTACTTTTGTGGCGCTGCCTCTGCTGCTTTTTTGGCTGCGGGCCCCATCTGTTGGCCAGCTGCTAGATGTTTGGGAGGAGGGGGAGGACGAGGAGGAGGAGGAGGAGGAGGGGGGGGGTGTGTGTGAATCTGTGTGTGTGAGGGGTTAAGGGGAGAAAAACACACACACACACACACACACACACACACACATATCCAGGGAGGGATTAAACACTGTTGGATGGGAATGTTTGCAGGTTTATGAATATGCATAATGTGTGAGAGGTTTAGATGTGTGGAAAAGTAAGAGAGGACGGGGAGAGGAAAGGAGGTGGAGGAAGAGAAAAAAGGGAGATACAGAGGAGAAGGAATGAGGGATGAGCACAAGATACTAGGTAAGGAGAGAAGATGACAACGGAGAGGGTGTGTGAGACAAAGGGGGAAGTTGGAATGGAAAGAGAGGAAAGGAGAAGATAGAATAGAGTAATAAATGATGAATGAGACTAAAAAAGATTAACTGGTGCAACTGAAAAAAATACAAATGAAAGAAAAGAAAAAATATTGATGATAGAGAAAGGGCAGAGAGAAAGGGAGTGGGACAGAAATATAAACGCAGCAAAGTGCAAACGACGATGAAAAATAAGAGAATGGAGGAAAAGGAAGAAAAGACGGAGTAGGTATGAAGAATGAGATGCAAATAAATAGGTGGACTAGGGAGGAGTGGTTGCAAAGAAATGGGAGAAGTAAAGAGAGAATTAGGGGAAGAAACAAAGGAAGTTGGGGAGGCAGTGGAAAAAGACCTGGGACCGGTGAAGGAAAGAAGATAGGTGGTGCAGAAGATATGGGGATAAAATGGATGGATGGATGAATGGATGGATGTGTTTGGGCATTGTGCCAGTCCCACGATGGGACTTTTGGGCAACAAAAGAAAAACAGATGGTTTGTGAACCTTTTATTAGGATTTGGTTAAGAAAAAAGAAAATAATCACCAAAGACACCATTAATTAAGTGCAACCTGAAAACAGATATGTTTTATGTACATGTATATGTACAGTATATATGTCTTGTTTTCGTACACTTCTCTGGATGTGTGATACTTTACTTTCTTTTTCTGGAAGTGTCTTTACATTATCAAGCGATATTATGCAAAAACACAAATATATTTGATCCCATCTTTGGTAACCCTACAATTAATCAAATATTCTCCGTTGATGAATGTTGAAAAATTGATCAATCAAAGCACCAAAGGATACACTCATGACATTATCCAAAGGCACAACATTGATATTGTATTAGCTTGTAACTTTCCTCACTGGTAAACAACTACCCCTCCAAAATCACACATCTTTCACAAGCTGTCATTTGAAGCTGGAGGGTTAACTGCAGGTTCCTGCTCCAAAAGAGTTGGTGATTTTAGTTGTAAATAATCAGTAAAAATAAAGTGATGGAAATGCAGGGCGTGCACACACACACACACACACACACACACACACACACACACACACATACACACACACACACACACACACACACACACACACACACACACACACGAACACACATACATATATGTGTGCGTGTGTGTATATGCGCGCTAATGGTCACATGGCTGCATGTATGACCTTCTTGTACTGAATGGCCACACAAGTGACTTTCTGTCTCATTTGTTTGTGGTATTGTTGCTTGTGTTCACAGCAGACAGCAGGGACTGTTGTGAGAGGAAGTGTTTGTGTCTTTTGTTTGGGTTGGGGCGGGGGGGGGGGGGCAAAAAGCCATCAGCGACCCAATAACAGAAACTATTTTTTGCAAATGACTTGTGGACATGATGCTCTCATCAAAGAACATAAAAGAGTTTAAACTAGGACAATGTGAAAGTAAACATTCCATTTAAACAATATTTTTACAGCATTGCTTGCTGATTTTAGCATTAATGAAGGCTTTCATTTAGTGTAAGTTCCTCTTATTATGGTTATTTATATTATGTTCTAGGTCAGAACACTTAAATTAAGTGTCAGATGATAAGTGTATCAGATGAACAGTTTTGGTTCTACTTCCCCAACTGCAAAGACGCTGGTGCTGAAACTCACAACTGCAGTTCTTTCTGTTCCTCCGGCTTATACCTGCAGTTCCAAACTTCCTCTGCTCTAAATTGGATAAATGATGATGCAAACAGAAATAAGACACCGTTATTCTTACATTTACTTCGATTTAGTTCATTGCAGGGAGCATGAACAAATGCTCCATCACAAGATCCATCCTGTACAAGTTAAACAAGTACCCACACTCCCACTCACTTCTACGATCACTACATCCACCTTTCTCCATCCTTTTGGACTAAAAGAGGAAGCCAGATTTCCTTTAGAAAACCTAAGCAGGCACGAGGATAATGTTAAAACTCCACACAGAAAAGCCTCAGCCCAGGATTCGAACCAGCAACCTTATAGCTGTTACAGTACTAGTACTAGTAAACTTTAAAAAAAAAACTGTGAAAAAAAAATTGTCCCAATTTCGTCCGCCTAGTTCTCAGGGTTCTTTATTATGACAAGGGAAAAGAAAGAGCACGATACTGTATGATAAATGGCATTTTGCCTTTTTGTTCGTTCTCATGTTGCTCAAACATTAGTTTTTTGTACGGCATACTGATTAGTTTGACTGGATGCCAAGTGGACTTTTCTTCTTGGTTCTTGAAGATGTTTCACCACTACCTGAAAGGTTTCTTGTTGAGAGTTCAGGCTTATACAGAGTTGTTAGGCGAGTCATTCATGTTAATCACCAACTCACCCGTCAGTCCTGTTGATAGTTAGGGTCCCTAACGAGTCACTCACAGGGAGGAATGGTCCAACATCAGCATTTAAGCCCAAAACGTCCTAGAAGAAAAAACAACCTTTTGGACAAGAAGGAACCAAGCAAAGAGGTGCCGCTGCTGCTTATGGTAAAATAGCCTCACTTCATATTGGTTTTGGTATCTAAGAAACTTCCTGATGATGATGGCATTTTCTCAGTTGCTATTTACATCTTCTGCAACCGAGCATCATGGTCATATTCAAATTATTGTCCCAATTAGGGTAAACAGACGATAGAGCATAGCACGCTTTGGGTTACCTTGTTATTCACCAACCCAGCAGGCGCACCTAGTTCACGCTGCTCTTAATCAAATCCACTGCTAATCAGTAACATCTGGTTTCAAAAGAATGAAAAGGTGAAAACCAAAAAGCTAAACACAAGGTTTCAACATCTGCACTGTAAAACATCCCCAAAACCTTAGTTACGCATTAAAAACAAAACTAACATCACAGGCAACAACCCACTTGCACTCAAGTATCTTAAAGGGGACCCATTATGAAAAACAGGTTTTCTCTTGCTTTAACATATATAAAGTGGTCTCCCCTCAGCCTGCCAACTCAGAGAAGGAGGAAAGCAACCAAATTCTGCAGTGTCTGTACAGCCGCCCGGATGAGCCGTCCAGTGTCATGTGACTTCTACGAGCCAATAAGATTCTGCTCCCGTCGTTACGTAACAACAGGAGAGATTTACATAGGTCGGCCTCCGATGCATGAAACCACGCCCACAACTAACTCCGCCGGCCGGAGCTCCCGCCATTTTTTCGTAGCCTTAGTTGTTTAAGAGTGTCATAAAAATACAAGTCTAAAATGAATTCATTTGAATGGAATTGAACAACCTACCATCCAACAATGCATCAGTGAATTTGAAATAAAAACTGACCTCTTCTCCTGCCTCACTGTTGTATAAAGGTCTTACAAAGCCACTATTTCAACATTAAAAATACTAAAACAAGTAAATCCTGCCCTAATGGACATTATTATCTGGGCTCAGGTTTGGAGCCCGGCAGCACAAAGTAATCATGCGGCTTGGAAAAAAAACTGAGTTAACAGGAAGAAAAGAAAGATTGCTTTACTGTGTGCAGGTTTGTCAGCGCTTGGACTTTTCAGTCTCCCCAGCGCTTGTGCTGCACAAACTAATCTCCCGCCACATAAGCAAAGACCTGAAAGGCTTGCTTACTGAAAAACAGGGATGTATGTTAAATAGGCTGGATTAGATTCTAATGGAAAATGGCATTATGTTGTTTTCTTTGCCTATAACAGGTGAGTTTGACAGAATCCCAGCTCAGATGGACTTTGACTAGAAAACATTATCTTTTTACAATTCTTCTGAAAGGACCTCTTCATCACATTATTGAGTCTCATTAATGGCTATCTCAGACAAAGTGCCATACAGTTACACAATAGTGCAAGTCAGAGTGAGTGTTTCTATTTTAAATCTTTCTTAGTCAACCTTGTTATTTCATTTTGATTTCATGCATATATGGCAGTGGTCGGCAGACGTATTTTTACACATATAATGGACGTTTTACCATTTAAAAGACCAACAGCAAAACTCAAGGTAAGTTATCAGTTGTATTTTTCACAGTTTAAACCACAACAAATCACTTGACACATACGTCTTACCATTTCAACAGCTTCAGGAGTTTTGTCGGGAGTCTGTGCCTACGTCACTCCTGAATATTTGTGTGCACCTCTAATTAAGGCCCCCCTATGCTACAGGTGACAGAGAACTATACAGAATTGTGTGCGTCCGGTATCATGAAGATTCTACTTTTATTTTATCTTTTCTAAATAAAGGCTTTGAATTCTCTATGAAATTGTCGTTTTTGTGATAGTAAATAATAATTAAGAAAAAAAATAATTATTATTTATCAGATTTTCAATGTCATCTGGCGGGCCAATTTTGGCCCGCGGGCCGCCAGTTGCCGACCACTGATATATGGTATCACGGTTCATATTTATGTTTCATACATAAAAAAACAGAACTTTATCTTCACAAATTCATTCAGTTTATGTGTGAAATTCAAAACATCCCGATTCTTTTCTTTTTCGAGCATTCTCTTGTGCATTTGCGATCAGTGTCCTTTTGCATGACCCATCTTTTCATGTAACTTTTAACCTTGTTTTGAAATAGCCTTTTAACCCCTTCAAATATTGATGCATAACGAGACCAGAAAACTGCCGAGAGGAGCTCTTTAGTAGTGCACAGTTGCCAGGATTACGCCCAGAAGATGTTCAAACCTTTTGCGAACCGAGTCGGAGCTTGAACATCCTCCTGCACACAGTGGGCGTTGGTGATTTGGAAACACATATCTACATCTTTCAGTGCCATTTGGGGACAGTCCCAGGAACATGTGATACAGTCTAAGCTGCTGGCTATTCTGGGTTGTGTTCGTGTGCCGTTGCCGGTTCATTAACTTTGCTTTTAAAGAGGAAAAAGACAGGAGTGAGTGAGTATATTTATATGCATAGCTTCACAGAGTTAGAGCTTGTTTAGGCTGTTTAACAGTTTTTGCACTATTCGCATGAGCATATGTTGCACAGTATACATCGACATTAAGGGAATTGATTTAGCATCAAAAGTAAGCCAGAATCCACCAAAACAGGTAAAGGATAGTGGCTGCTTTAAGAATCGATACACTCTGCTTTTTCAGATGACCTAATGCGTAATGTACCAAAATGATTTCCGGTTTAGCTGGCAGTACAAAATAAGAGCAATGGCAAAGGGTGAACTGGGTAGACTTGTGCACGTTGTACATCCTGTACACTTTAGGTGTTTCTTCCCTATATTGTTCTCTACAGCAGTGGTTCCCAACCTTTTTTCCATGGAGCCCCCCCTACTTGTGTCTAAGAGCAGCCGGACCCCCGACCCGTACGTACTAGCAGCAAAAGAGTAAAGTTATTCGTTACAAACCATTAATTGAAAAGAATGTGTTTTTTGATACATTTCTCTTTGGTTTACCCTGTATACATATGACTTTGTTTTATCACCTTCATTTTGTGTCACCAATGTATAAAATACGCACAAAAAATAATTGCAAGGACATAAAAAGATTTTAAAAAAATGTCTTTTAATATGAGAGCAAATTCTTTTTTTTACATTTTTCCTTTAACAACCTGTCGGAGTAGTAGTATGATTAAATGTTGAATAATGATATAATAATATGTTTTTATCCTGATAAATAACTTAGTATTTTAAAATGACCAAAATATTTCTAAGTGAGTTTATAAAAACTTGGATTACTGTATTCCATTAGTTGTGTTATTATGATTTTTGTATTTATTTAACATGTGCAAATATAATTTTTACTGCATATCCTCAAAGCAGACAAAGTTTCACGCCCCCCCCCCCAGAGATCTCTGGCGCCCCCCCAGGGAGGAGACACTGCTCTACAGTATTAGCCACTTGTAATACTCTCCGTTTAAAGCCTGGGACGGGAACCGTGGAGCATGCGCTGGATGTGGAACCCAGTTTATGTCCAGTTGAGTTTTTACAGGGAACCTCGCAAAGGGAATTGCATTTTCTGGGTCTGTTTGTCCAGCTATAACTTTGGTCTGGATCGATTTCAGTTGGACTGAGATATTTTTACAATTTCAGTCAGACTTACGCAAGAATTAGTTTTTTTCAAGAATTACATAAACACACAAAATTGTTAAAATAATAAAACTTGTCAAGTGAATATGTTCTTTATCCCCTTCTGGTGTGTTTTTCCATCTCAAATAAATTTAAGAAAAAATCAGCATTTGACATATTCATGACTTAATCTATGAGAGCTACTTGTTGTTAGGTGTCTGAGGGACTGCACACAAGGCTGTTTCACTGATTCAACACCTAAAATCCTTCAATCTGCTTCAGGCTATTGATGCAGACAGATACTTATGTGCTACAATAAATGAGCCCTCACTGCATTAACCACTCCAAACACACACACACACACGCATGCACACACACACAAGGATGTTTTTTGTCCTGTCTATGAGTCACCAGAGCTGCACAGTGCAATGTTTTCATAAAGCGCTGATCGCGGCCATGACTAAAATGGATAACGAAACTGAGTGCATCAAATCCTGTTAAGTTGACACAGAAAAATTCAATAATTGTTTACAGCGATGAGTGTCGATCTAGATTATGTTGTGAACTGTTTTGCTGCACAACTGAAATCAAAGAAGTCTGTAGATGTGAACTTTGTTTTTATTGCTACAACCTTACCTACAAAACTTCATATTATATCTTACAAAATAACCTTTAGCCACCCATTTGTAACCATGAGTATCATATTCAGCTTAAAAGGAAGCAAGCTAGGATAAAGAATAAATAAATAAAAGTAAAAATAAAGAAAGTAGAAGACTCTATTCATTATGGAGCAGTAAAAATCCTTGTGAGTGTCAGGAATAGATGCACCACACGCAAATGTGTAGACGCATACTACCAGCCAGTCAACAGGTGCAAGTGTGTGATGGAAATGTTGGAGCATTGGAGTGTAGGAATGTTAATTTTCAGTATTTTCCTTTTCTATATAATTGGCAGCTGAAAGCCAGCCAGCTGATGTCGGTGTCCCTCTCTCACTCTCCTTCAAATGCGCTAGTTAACTTTGTGACACCTTTCCCCTCACACTGCAAACACAAGCCTCTCATTTGGATCTGGCATTTCTCTATCATCATCTGCGGCCATAACATAAACATAAACTACCTGCTTAGTCTCTCCTTCTTTCTCCCTCACTCTCTTACAAACACAGATCCACACACACACACACACACACACACACACACACACACACACACACACACACACACACACACACACACACACACACACACACACACACACACACACTGGATGACCATTTCATGCCAAAAAGCCCATTACCCAGTCTGCTTTTTAAGCAGAGCGTGTTGCATTAGCACTGGGCTGTATGTTTAAACAGGACTAGCAGTTGAAAGGTTAATTACTAATGCAGCAGTAAGCAGTCTCCGGTAATCATAAGCTATTACCTCACGCTGTAATTACTCCCTGCAACTCCAAGTTACTGGAAAAAGACATTAAATATTTGACACTAAACTGTGACAACCCGTCATCCCTGAAATGCAGTTTAGTTTAGTGCCAGAAGTGATAGTTTGGATACCATCAGTGTAAATAGTACCAGAGTAGCGGTGGGCACTATGAGCAATGCAGTGGGTTTGCAGAAGCTACGTGACTGCATGCAAAAGTTAACACAAAACCCCACATGTGGATTCTTCCGGGAGGCATCAGCAGAAGCAAAGACACACCAATGCAGAGAAAAACATTTAACTAGCAATAAGTTCTAGTGACTGTGATTGAACATGCACATTTATAGCTTAATTTATCAAATTGTTTTTAATATACTGTACCATTTGTCACAGGACATGCCCACAAAATTTGCCTGGAGGTGTCTTCCAGAGGTGTCTTCAGTATTCACATTCATTACTCAGGTAGAAGTATAGATACTAGAGTTTATAAATACTCCTGTAGAAGTTGAAGTATCAACTCAAGTTTTTTACTCAAGTAAAAGTATAAAAGTACTGGTTTCAAAACTACTTAAAGTATAAAAGTAAAAGTAATGTAAGGGGGAAAAAGCCATTAAGGACAAAATCCATTGAAAATGAATGCATCTTAGTATAATGCAAATATATTAAAGAACCATATATGTGTACTATTGAGCATTAACATGTGTTTCAGAGAGCAGCAGATATGATGACTAGTTGCCTATACGTATTGTAATGGTGCAAAAAGTCAAACTTCAGAGGCATGTTATCATTTATCCTAACCTTTATTGGAATGTACATCCAAGTTTAGTTGCAGGAATCTGAGGGAACGGATGTAAGAACAAAACTGGACAAGAACATCTGAAACAACCACAACCAAATTCACTCTATCCGGATGGAGCAATTTAACTGGATAGTTTTTTTTTTAAAGGTCGAAATGAAATAGAGTAACGAGGCTGTTTTTAAAATGTAGGGAGTAAAAAGTACAGATAATTGCATGAAAATGTAAGGAGTAAAAGTAAAAAGTCGTCAGTGAAGTATAGATAACCAAAATTTCTACTTAAGTAAGGTAACGAAGTATTTGTACTTCGTTACTTGACACCTCTGGTCCTTTACTGGATAAAGACCCAAAATCCAAATCTAAAAACACCCAAGAAAGGCTAAGAACAAACACTGGACTATTCTGAAGTAGCCTTTTATGAGTGTGAGAACCGAAACATCTGGACAAGAAACTCTTCAAACCTGTTACAGCTGTAGCGGTTTGCTCATGAGAAGCTGACCAAAATATCTGACTACAGGTGCACACGTCTCATTCAGAGTCTCATTCAGAGTTACAGAAGTCACTTGATTGCAGTGACTGCCTCAAACAAAATATTACATTGAGTGTACTTAATTTGTCAAGACCAGTTTCATTATTTATCCATGTTAAGACGGTTTTGTTGAACTATAACAAACCTTAAATCAGATTTTCATTGGTCAGGCATTTCATTGGTCATTCTGAAGCTATTTCCATGTTTTCTGAAAAAGCTATTGCATTTTCTTTCTTTTTTGTGTTTCAACACAGATGTTTTGCAGGGTGTCCGTGTTATTGTTGAATAACTTTAACTTAGACCAGTTTATACATTTTGTTGTCTTTTCATGTCTTTTTGTGAGTTTTTGATTGGTTCTTTTGATCAGTTCTGTCTTGTCTCACACTGCTGCGTTCATTCAGCTGCAGCACTGACTCCGCCTCCTCCTCCTCCTTGCATCATTTCAGGATTTTGGCTCAAGCTAACAGCAAACAGCAAGAGGAGAAGGAATCTGCCCCTCCTTATCTCCCAGGGTTTGATCTCCTAAGATCAAACCCAGAATGGAAACCGGATGACTAGCTGCTCTGTCACTCCGAGCGTCATGGAATTAACTCGTATAATTATCCAGTGTTGACAGAACATTTTCAGACTAGTCGAGTTATTTTTGGAGTTTCTTTTGCCAGCCAGCAGAAGCCACAATAGAATACAATGTTAAAGATGATATCAATTAAGTGATGTGGCCATAGGTTTGGTTCACATAATGTTTCATTTTTGACTTAATCAATTTTGTGTTTTCTGTGACACATTTTATTATCAGTCATCTTCCAGCTGTGGATATTACTTTTATCAGTTTGAAGGTATTTCAGAGAGCATTAGAAGTTGAGCGCTAGAGGGATTACAAAGGGAGTGGAATGAAGGACGGATGAGACAGAGCTGCAGAGTGAAGACAGCAATCAAAGAATTAGTGTGAGATCAATATATCTGACTGAACGGAGGTAAAACAGTAAAAACAAAAAGGCAGGGAGAAAGAAGAGTTAGCGGAAGGGAGGTAAAGGAAGATAAATAGAAGGATGAAATAGTGAAATATACAATATTAACAGATGACAGAGGTAGCTCAGAGAGGAATGCTGACAGGTTTCTTTCAAGTATTGGAAACTGACACACACACACACACACACACACACACACACACACGCGCACACACACACACACACACACACACACACACACACACACACACACACACACACACACACACACACACACACACACACACACACACACACACACAGGTCCCAGTGGAGAGCAGGTGTAGACAGCACTGCCATCTGTGTATTACGGCTTCAGATATTACTACTGACACACTCATATTTTAATATATGTATGTGTGTGTGTGTGTGTGTGTGTGTGTGTGTGTGTGTGTGTGTGTGTGTGTGTGTGTGTGTGTGTGTGTGTGTGTGTGTGTGTGTGTGTGTGCGTTTGTGTGTGCGTTTGTGTGTGTGTGATGAATGTAAGAAGAATCGTATAAAGATTACTGTGTAGTAAGAAACAAAGTTGCTGGGATTTTGTATTTCCCTCACAGTTCTGTCACGCTTCTGAGCAGACTGCCTGTGAGCTTCTTTCTAATGCTGCTAATCGACTTATTAAAGCTCAGTTGAACTACATTAAATTGAACTGAATGATACTTTATTTATTCCCGAAGCGAAATCACGTGGTTGTTGTATATCCTGAGGACTTTCTACATGTATTAATATATTTTCAAAAAATAAGCCAAAAGATGTTAAGAAATTACATTCAGATGACAAAATGCTTGCCAGTTGGATGTGTTGCAAACCCTAACCCCCACCCCGCACCCCCCCACTTTGTACAAAGGAAAACAGGCTTCAAGACTGGTCTTCAGAAACCAATGGGCCACGTGACAGAATGCTTCGTCCTAGGGCTGGGCGATATGGACCAAAAGTCATATCTCGATATTTTCTAGTTGAATGGCGATACTCGATATATATCGATATTTTTTCTGTGCCATAATTGGGGTTTCCCCCAAAGCATTATAGCATCTCTGTTAGCATCTCTGTTAGCTTCATTTTTTTCTGAGGCAAACCCTTAAAAAAACAGTCAGTTTTAATACAAAGCCTCGTGCCAAATGTCACACAGGTTCCTTTATTAACAGAGGTCTGCACAATATCAAAATGTATAAAACAAATGAAATAAAAATAAACTGCCTGCATATATAGAATAAAAATGCTTCTTGAATAAAATAAAACAAATATCCCTTTCCTGCATAACAATTAAATTAAAATACACTGTGCAATTAATACAATGTAGACAGTAACAGGCAGACTTTTCCACTGAGGTTGACAGTTGTGCAAATAACAAAAAAATTGTGAAAATCTCAAATAAAACATTCAAGTCAATTTGTCACAAAATAAGCTACCATAAAAAAAAAACATTTTCTTTTTTTTTAAAATCGATATAAACGATATTTTCTCGTACCATATCGCGTTTGAAAATATATCGATATATATTAAAATCTCGATATATCGCCCAGCCCTACTTCGTCCATTATTACAATATGGTTGCGACTGGCCCCGCAACAGGGAAACATATTCCCGCTGTATCTATGTCAGTACTCCAAGCTACAATCTAATGATTCTAGTTCCACTGCATATGTTTCAGCTGATATCATCAACATAACACTATTGGTGAGTCACAAACACAGTAAAAGTTATAATCAAAGGGTTAAATTATTATTGTTCTTGTAAAAAAAAAAAAAAACCCTGTCATTCCATCTACAGTCCTTAGACCCTTGCTAAATGTAAACACTATGGGGAAATAAATCAATCAAAGTAAACTACATAAAGCTGACAAAATCTTCCATATGCATTCTTAAGTTATTTCCGCAGTGAACAGCTGCAAAGTTACAAGAAGGATTTCCCACCAGAAATCTGGAGGAGGACACACAGAGAATCCAGTGAAGGATGAACCAATAAATAAAAAAAAAAAAAAAAAAAGAAGCTGGGCCCAAGCAGGAGAGTCTGATGGAGTAGAGGAGATATGAACTGGATTTGACCTCTGTGATTACGCATGTGAATATGCTGGAGAATATCCCCCCAAATAAAGGGAGCAATGATCTTGAATGAGAAAACTTTATAAGCATCATAAACGACTTTGTCAATCAGTTAAAGCAGCAGAATTACATTTTTCAGATACTGATCACATGTAAGTAAATATTCCTCATGGCTTCAGTCGGACACACCAGTGACAGGCGGAGAGACACCATGCCATTATGGTTGTCGCCACAGACGGAGACAGTAGCATGTTACTTTCCTCTCCTCTGGATCCCCATCACTGTTTTTTGGTGAAAATAAAAAAAAAATGTAATTTTAAACATCCTTTACATATGGATAAATCCTGTTGTTCTACTTCCTTTCACAGAGATAGGATGGTAAAAGGAGGGATATGTGGCTTTGAGCCATCTGCAGGGAGGGAAACGCAACAAAATCTGCAATCTGGTGAGTAGTTGTGTACGCACTTGTGGATTCATTTGTGGTTGCTTTGAAAAAAACAACTAGATGGTGTAATTTAAGTAGGCGGAAGTATGAACTGTACTTTTTAGTAAAGCAATAATGCAATTCATTGGATCCCTCTCCACAGTTGCTGCTATTACAAATCAATCAACCACTACTTTACGGGTCCGTCTGTTAACGTGGCTGCAGCAGTTCAGACCACATATCACGTTGAATGTGAGACAGACATAAGTAATCACATTCAGCCATCTCAAAACTCCAGGGGCTATGCAAACACAATAGTTAGTATTAAGAGAGTGAAAAGCAAGAACACACAACTATGATGACAAAAGCTGCAGTCTGTGAAGGAACAGTAGTGGCAAAAGTTTTTAGCTAACTACAGAAGTCCCAGAGCACTTTTTTGTCACCAGGCAATTGACTAAAAAAGGATATTGTCTTATGATCTGAGTTGTTTTATATTTTTTAGATCATTTAGATCATTTATCAGTTTATTTAACGTTCAACATTATCATGAAGAACAAAGGTAAATAATGTGCGCGGTAAAAAGGTAATACTTCAAAAAGCTGTTTGACATAAGCTGATGTAATATTTCATAATTCAGCGTTCACTGATGAGACTTTATTCAGTTTGATAATCCCTTGTCTGAACCTGGAAGTTGTTACACTTAAGGTCATTTTCCCGTAAAAGGGGCAAGTTGGGCAAGTGTCCTCCACGTTAACTTTGATGCTTAATGATAAAATTAGACGCGGCCTGTGTGTACGTGTTTGCTAGCTCCATGAATTAGAATGAGATGAATAGTTAAATATGAAAATATGACAGGCCGGTCGTTTTGACGCTTGTTCATTTTGACAAGAGACATCTGCTCTGGCCTGTGGAGAAAAGAAGCTGAAAATGTTTGTGTACGTGGGTTATCCACAAAACTTCTCATTTACATTTATTCCTGGGCATTCATCTGATACACATTCATGTGTGTTTCATAAAGAGAGAGAGCGGGAGAGTGTGTGTGTGTGTGTGTGTGTGTGTGTGTGTGTGTGTGTGTGTGTGTGTGTGTGTGTGTGTGTGTCAGCTTCTGTCAGAAGAGGGGATGAAAGGATGAGGAAGTCTCGAGAGAACAAACAGATGAGCAGACAGCGGATAATAGCGAGGGAGGGTCAGAGCGTGACACTGGTCTGTATGAACACTGCTGCAGCAGCACATTGGTCTGATTAAAACACACGTTATTCTAACTAATACTTTAATGAAATATTAACACGTTTAACTGTAATTAAATTAAAAGGAGAGCCACCAGTGAGATTAGCGGCCATGTCAGAACAACCTTAGGAGGATAAGCTCCCCCTCAAATTAATACCAGAGCATTAGCTCAACCGCTCTGCTGTTACAGACAATCAGGCTCATAATGAGCATGGACACAAATTTGCTAAGGCAGCTATGCACATAATAATGCGTATTAAAAAAAAGGCTTTGTACATTTAAGCCAAACATACTTTACATTACATTCTTGGTTCAGTGGGTATTTAACACTGCTGTATGTGAGGTGCTCATCATTGTGCACTCAGTGAGCTCTTTGTTGTTTTTTTTTTGTTTTTAGCGACCAGGAAGAAGCAATATTTTCCAAGCTTCTGATGAACTAAGCTCAAATCTACGATAACAGCAGAATAAAAAGTTGAAAATATGACATTCAAATCTCATTACTTTGCACTAAATACAGATGTGGACTATTTAAAATAAATTAACTATTATTCACTCATTTAAAGGTGCATGAGGCAGGATTGAGGCAGGATTTATGAAAAAAATTCATATACGTTTCAAGTTTTCTAGTAATAATGTCAGATGAAGCGTTCCAAACCAAAAAGAATGATCCCTCTAGTGTATCTCTCCGTTGCCTTGAACAGGCTGTGTGCTGCAAAATGTGCTGCAATTTTGGGGCCGAATTTCCCGCGCTGTCCTGCGGATGTGACGTCACATGACGCTGAATGTGCGTTCTCCCCGTTCTCCCGTGCCGGCTTCACTGTTGGCTGCAGTACCCCCGACGGCCGTCGTGGTGAAGGGTGGCGCTAATGAGTCTCATTTCTTAAAAGGAGCCTCATGCTCCTTTAAGTATTACCTAATATACAGGATCTATATCCACTTCCTCTTATTCAGAGTCAACGGTGTCCAGTTGTGTGTTTATGCTTCAGGCTGACTGGTCATCCAAAAATTGGAAAATTGGTGGTTCGATTCTTGGTCTCTTCTTCTTGAATTCTATTCTTGAAGCCTCTATGTTAAAGTATATGTTAAAGCAGCACAATGTAACTTTCAGCTTTTCTTGAGTTTGTCGGCTCCTTTGGACAAAAGCGGTAGTGTTTTACCAGAAACAACACTACATTTCCCATGAGCACCAGCGCGTACTGCCGGAAAGATCCTGATCTCCCGTCGCGTGCATTTGTTTTGATAGTGAATGAGAGAAGACGGGACGGACTTTCAAAACTACTTTTCTGTTTTCAGCGGTCATTTGCAGGATGGATAGTGAAGAGGTAATGTATCTATTTTTGGCTAAACAATATAATATGATGAAGTTGAAAATCACTAATTTCAACTTGGTTTTATAAGTGAAGTCACCCCCGCCCCCCTGTCCTGTTTCAGCGAGATGATGCGTCCCAAATTACAATATACGCTCTGGTTTTGTTCTACTGCACCTTTTTCCTGTCACGTTTTTTAGAGGGACTTCGTCATAAATTAGTACAGCAACATACTTACTGACAAAATAAAAAAATACTTTATAACCTGTGAATAACTGAATGTTTTGCAGATCAGCCCTGCACAATTTTACAATTCTCAGGAAAAATACTAGAAATGTTCTATACATTTGCTTTATATTGCATTCTTTCCTCTAGTGCTGTAATTCTATTCAATTGTATTATTATTTTATAAAGCTTCCTCATTGCCAATTACACAATTGTATGATCACTATTATTATTCTGTGTCTGTTGTTGATATTGTCAGTAATTTTAGAAATACCAAAACCTAAGATGAATCCCCTGTATGTGAAAACATTCTAATTTTGATTCTTATTGAACATAGAACTCTATATTTACATTTGTATCATAACAATTCTGTCTCTCTTGTCGGACATCCCTCCTCGTCTTTAAGCTCACGCCAGCGAGTGAACGCCGGGCCAATGTTTATTCTTGCCCGGGCATTTAGCCTTTTACTCTCCCACTTTCTTTTTTTCACCTTCTCCGTTAAAACTTTTATTTTCTTCGGATTTTTCGCTGCTTCAGCCATGATACCAACTCCGTGTTTAGCTCACCACCAGTTCTCCTGAGCTCTGCGCTCCACGTCCCGCCCAGCTTTTGTCTCGACTACGAATCGGGAAGGCTACGATTACGAATTTGCACCATTTATGGTCAAGGACCATGTCCGATGACACCACCCACGATTCTTTATGTCAAACCATTCAAAAGTTATTGCAGAAAGTAGGAACTATCAAATATGGATCAAACAGATGAAGGGGGGTGCGCTTTTTGGTGTCTATCGTCGCCACGGTAAAGGGGCTTTCACATAGAGGGCGCCGGCGGGTTTGCGTGGCGGCAAAGGGCGCAAGAGGGCGCATGCTGCGGCGTTGCCGCGGCAGCAGAGCGCACAACAGGGCGCACGCCGCCGAGCTGCCGCCGGCAACCCGGCGGCAAGGGCGCAACAGGGTGCAGGCTTCCGCTGCGAATTGAACATTTTTTTATTTCACCGTGCGCCCTGTGACGACATCTCGGCGGTGTCCAATAGGAGAGAAGGTGGTGGAGGATGAAAAAAAACTTGCAGGTTGTAGATAGGTTGTAAATTGAATGTGGCTATCAACAGTTACACATTTTTTTCTACACTGACCTCTGTACAGAAGTTAATGTAATGACTCACGTTCACTAATGAACGTTCACTAATGCACTCATTTTCTTGAGGGGTCACTTCAAGTGGTATTTAATTGGGTTTTGCTTTGATAAACATGGAACCTTGACAGAAACACAAGTCAAGTAAAAACAACTAAAGGTCGAATTTAGTCTTAATTATGACATTAAATAGACTGTTTTTGTGTGTATTTCCGATCATATGCTTGTCTCTCTATGGGATAAGCAGCCCTGGCGTCGTATTGAGGCTCGTCATTTGCCTGATCCAGCATTATACGATTATAGAAACTTATTTGCAGTGGACTGTAATTGCACGCTGCATAAAAATAACTTAATTAATTTCTCTGATAATTACATGTAAAGGGGCGAATATACTTGCTGTTTGAGCCTGCGTTGGCATCCATTCGCGTTCACATCCAATTGCAACCTCGCTCGCGTAGCACATGAGGAGAACGCGTCGTACCGGCTGTAACCGATTGGGGGCAGTATGCAGAGCCAGAGTTAGAAAAGTAATAAAATATTTCGTAGTAGTCTAATAAACCAGCTGGTGGACTAGTGGATAGATAAACAAGACAGCAACACTGATGAAGAGGATATCACTGTTCTATTTTTAATATCGGTAAAGAAAAAGGCGTCATCGGAGATGGTTTGTCGGGCCGTTCAACCAGAGCCGTCGGGACACTGGAGACCTCATTCGTCCTGCTGATGAAGGCAACTGATGATGAGAAACAGTGACAATATTTTCGCATGTCCTCTGTTTTGTTTGATGACTTGTTACATGGGATTGTCCCGCTAACTCAGCTCAGAACCACACACGAGTCCGAGACCACAGCAGAGCAGCTGGCTATCATCCTGCGCTATGTGGTGACAGGGACGAGCTGTCGAGCTGTAGCAGCCTGTTACACGATTGGAGCACGCATGTCAGAATATTGTTGGATTATAATGGACTGCATCCAGTTCAATTCAATTCAATTCAATTCAATTCAAGAATACTTTATTAATCCTTAAAGGGAAATTGATTAAAAAGTTGGGCTTGGAGTAAGTATGTTTGCTAAGCATGTCGTCAAGAGATTAATTTACCAAAATATCTGGAGCAAAGTCAGTGTCGGCCGAGCGATGACTGAAGAACCTCTGTAACCAGCTCACATGTTTAATCGGTGGGCAAAACAGCCGACCAGCACCATCACCGCTGCGTCTTCTGACGAGCACGGACATAACGAGCACGACTCTTATCTGCACAAGGACTGTGTTGATCTGTCGCCGCTGTTTTGACCCGCATGTTTGTCACTGCGTGGTGGCAATGTGGATCATAAATGTGAGGATAACAGCTGCTCTGCCTCTTTTCAAAACAATCCGCAAGTTTCCGACCTCCACGTCAAGTCACTGTGGTCTGCTGGTGTTCGGACCAGGACCAGCGCCACTCATAGCAGAGCGAGAACTGCAGGTCACGTACGCGTTCAGTGTCTTTTGGAGAACATGCCTATCGACGCGTCAAACGAATGCAAGATACGCGTGTTGGCCATAACGCGTATGCGTACACGTTCTGAACAGCAGGTATATTCGTCCCCTAAGACATTTAGTTATAGGGAGGGAGAGGGAGGTTTAGAATTTGCTCATCTTGTTTAACCGTATTATCATAATTAATCAGCAGTGAGATTACAGGTGTAACAAGTATATCACAATTATCTGCTGCTTGTTATTGTTTCTTCATTATTTCTGTAAATATACCCATCAGCATCATATTTAAAATGATAATTAATAATATCAGATAAGATTTAATAAATTTATCCTAAAGTCTGATGTGCCATCAACTATGTCATTTCCTCAATTCTAATTAAGGGGGATGATTTTCTTTTTCTTTTCTGTGTTTTACTTAATGCACTTAATTATTTTAAATAGATGCAATGGTAGATTAGGGGAAATGAAGAACCTACCAGAGCTTAGAGTGAAGAATATAACATTTTCTGACTAATTGCTAATTTACGCAGTTTACTCTATCCAATTCTACTTTTTGCATTTCCATGTATCCATGTATATAAGTACCGATTTACAACAAGAGTTGTTTCAGAAGTTTTTACTAAGCAAACTTTAATTGAATTGAATTGAACTGGATACAGTCCATTATAACCCAACAATATTCAGATTTTATCCCATATATCATCATCCATTTGCAATCCAAATCATTCCAATGATACCATGCATGCTAAATACCTGGAGTTCCAAGATGGTCCATGTGCCTGGCTATGCCACTGCTTGTCTTCTACGCAGACAACTAATTATTGTTTTTATAACATGTGTGGTCATATCAGGCCGATTATCGAATTGTCATGCCTCTGCTGTTTGGAGTTACAACCGTGGCTCTCTTTTTGGCATAAAGGAGTCTATGGAGTCCCTTTTTAGTGACTGGGGAAGGTACAATCAAACTTTTCCTCCACCTATTGTTTGCTTGAAGAATCACCTGAGTTCCTCTCGCTGTTTCATGGTCTGGCATAAAAGTTAAAGCAGCACAACGTAACTATCAGCTTTTCTGAGTTTGGCGGCATCTTTTGGACAAAAGCGGTAGTACTTTACCAGAAAGAACACTACGTTTCCCATGAGCACCAGCGTGTACTGCTGGAAACCTCCTGTCCCGTCGCGTGCATTTGTTTTGAGAGAAGACGGGACGCTTTTCTGTTTCACCAAGTGAACAGACGGAACGCAAAAAAAAGATGTTAAACTGCTGGAAAGGAACTGTAATTTACCGGGATACCTTAAACAAGGAAGCCAGGGAGCGGTATATGGAGAAAATAATGATTATTTACGGTCTGGATCCATATGAAATCCCTACTGAAGAATGGAGCTCCTCGTCGGAGCTGCACTCTTTAGAAAGGATTTACTGCCACAGTTCTGCAGAACCACCATCTCCGGCTACCTTGTTTAGGAGTGTTTGGCAGCTGCTTTGGTAAATGTTTGACTCGCCATGTGTTTCAATAAATTTGTATAATAGTACAACATACAGTACATGTTTTGTATCCCTCTTACTTCTCTTTTCTTTTTTTTTGACTGCTATATTATGTTGAAGAGGCTCCGAGGCGTGAGCAATATTTTTGTTTTCCTCATGAGATTATTTTTTTCCTCTGCAGCTACAAATAAGAGTTAATATTTTTTCCTCAACAAACTAGTTTTATCTGAAGATTGGGGTTAATTGCACCGCAGAGAGCTGGCCAGCAACTGCGTTTAGCTGGCGAAGTGGGGAATAAAACCCGTGTTTTGATCCGACCCGGTCTGTGTGAGTGTTTGTGGTTTAAGGCTGATTTATGGTTCTGCGTTAAATCGACGCAGAGCCTACGGCGTAGGGTACGCGGCGACACGCACCGTACGTTGCGCGTCGCCACATACCCTACGCCGTAGGTCTGCGTCGATTTAACGCAGAACCATAATTCAGTCTTTACTGTGTGGAAGGTTTGGTCGTTACAGCCGCGATCCAAAGCGAGCCGACGACTCTTTCACTCTTTTACTCTGCTATATCAGATACTTGGCCTGCGTGATTCTGCCTCCGAGCAGGAAACCGGTGAAAAGTTAAACCATTAGCGATCTTTTCCCCACGTCTGTTGTGTGGAGCTGCTGCAGCCACAACGCAGCAACGGGTTACCAGCTTCTGTGGAGCTGCGCTCCACGCCCCGCCCATTTTCGTCTCGACTGCGAATCGGGTAGGAGGGGGAAGTGACGTATGCCGTAAAGCAGTCAAAGCCGTAAAGATTTGTAGTTTTTTAGTGTGGCAGGGTTCCTACCATGCTCCTCAAAGTTACATAGTGCCAGTGAAGGCGATACAGACCCCCTCAGACCATGACAGAGGTTCATTAAACCTGTTGGAAGTTGATGTTCCATCACAATGACTCTGGAAATATGATATTAAGAAAAGTTACGTAGTGTCGCTTTAAGCTCAGACGGGCGTCACGTTTACGGGTCGACATCCTGGACCGTCCAGCCAGGTGCTTGCAGATGGTCCCTCTCCTCGATGTGTGGCTTGGTGCCGGTCCGCCCTAGTCGCCGTCTTAACTGGTTTCCCCGGCCAGTGTTTGGGAACCAGCACAAAGTTGGAATTGGGATGCCTTGCCAGTGTGCTTCGCTGTGTTTTCGTCCCGACCCAGCTGGATACCACATGAGCGCATCACATGCCTTCGGCAAATTCCGCTGTGTCCAGTGGACGCAGAGTCTGTGACGTCACCTTTGTCTCAGCTTTGTCTATTGAATGCTCGTTCAAATGCAAATAAGTCCTTTTTATTAAATTAACTTTTTATCAGACAAAACTTGGATTTCCTGTTCCTTACGGAGACATGGCAGAGATAAGGAGAGTTAATTTATTTAAATAAATGTGTCCGGGTGGCTGCTCCATTTTTGGATTACCACGTCCCACATCCCTCCCACTTGCTGTGGTATTCAGGGACAGTTTTACTTGTAAAATGAAGAACACTCAAACTTTCCCATCATTTGAATCACAGATGTACAAGATTGGTTCTTCAGATGTTTTTATTGTGTGTTGATTTATCGCTGACCTGGCCCTGCTGCTGCATTTTTTATGAATTTTAGTGACTTTTTATCTTCAATAATCAAGTTAGGAAAAGTCTTAATAGTTGTTGATTTGAATATTCATGTTGATGACAGCAATTCTTGTGTAGGAAGAAGGAACACTAACTGAAACTTGTCTTCTAGTCCTGTTGTTGTTGTTGAGCCTGCACCTCAAAATTGGTCTTCTTTTAATCCAGTAACTGTTATGACCGGCTTGCAGACCACAACAAATGAGGGAGATGCACGGAACTTAAGATCAACAAATTGAAGTTTATTAAAGGAAAATGCAAAATCAATGGCTGCAATGAGAAATATGAGGTGCATGTTGTCAGTGTTAAAACAAGAGAAGGCAACACAACAAAGAAAAAGTTGTGATGGCAGAGGGGGCCAGCCACCCCAGCATTTGGGCAGACAGACTTAAGTACTGTAATATGGGAGCACTGGCCAGGTGCTCCCAGTTACTCAATAGGTTTGGCTCCACCCATCTAAGGGGCAGGACAAACACACACATTATACAACACAAACCATAGCAGGCACTGTGGCCGCCACAGTAACCCAAGCTGATATCTCAGCTTTGGTCACCAGAATGAAGCCCTCTTTTTTGCCTTTTTGCCCTCTTTTCTATCTGATGCTCTTCCCTGTAAACTCTTTTTAAAAGTGTTCGATGCCATTGGTCCCTGGGTTACTAAGCTGGTAAATACCTCACTGTCTTCTGGGGTTTTCCCCAGCTCCTTTAAACATGCTTTTGTGGAACCACTTCTCAAAAAACCTAGTCTGGATCCCACCGATCCAAGTAGTTTTAAGCCCATATCAAAGCTCCCATTCTTGTCTAAAGTCTCAGAGAAAGTGGTTTCTGAACAACTAACTTCCTTTTTGGAGAAGTGCAACATCTTTGACCCCTTTCAGTCTGGTTTCTGTAAGCATCACTCTACAGAAACTGCCCAAGGTATCTAGTGACATTATGATGTCTGCAGACTCTGGGAAATTGACTGTTCTAGTCTTGTTGGATCTTTCCTCAGCATTTGACACTGTCTATCATGACATATTGTTAACAAGACTGAAGGATTTGGTTGGAATATTTGGACCGGTTCTATTGTGGTTCATTTCCTATTTGTCAGGTAGGAGCTTTAGTGTTTCAGCAAACCAGTTCCTGTTTGACTGCTGATTTGCTGTGCGGAGTACCTCAGGGTTCTGTTTTGGGTCCACTTTTGTTTTTATTATATAAAAACAAAAGCCGTTGAGTAATAAAATCCAGGAGTTTGCTGATGTTTCATACCATTTATTTGCAGACTATCAGTGTTGTGCAAGTTCATACTTCTGATGAACTAGTTCAAAGTTCAGTTCACATAGTTTAAAAATGAACTGTTCACGTTCATAGTTCACTATTTTTATTTTGAACTAGTTCAAATTCAGTTCATTTCAATATTTTTAGGTGAGAAGTACGAATGAAATGCGCCCCCCACCGTATACCAGTGGTCTTCAGCCCTGGTCCTCAGGACCTCCTGTCCTGCATGTTTTAGATATTTCCCCTCAGAACCCTGATATAAATGACTGTCATTAACAGACTTGTGCAGACCTGGATGACAAGCTGATGACGGCCATTAATTAGAATCAGGTGTGATGATGCAGGAAACATGTAAAACATGCAGGACAGGGTTGAAGACCCCTGCTGAATACAATCATGTATTGTCCTAGTGGCGTTTCAACTTTATTCAGAGGCTGTAAATCTCCAACATTGTAGTGCATTATCAATTTGTCTACCTGTTACTGGGAAATCAGACCTCTTGGTCTTTCTGGGAACTTTTTTGATTGTCAAGGACTCGCAGATATTTTCTCACACTGGACGGATGCTTTAACTCCACATGACGTTTCAAATTTGAAGTTGACGAGGCAGACGCTCGGACTTGTTTTCTCAGCGCAGGTGGACATAATTTGCACAGAAAGGTTTCCTACCGTCAGACTCTTTGGGATACGATGTGTAAAATTCCCGCAGATAATGATAAGCGGATCATCATCTGACGGCTCGCTGACGCTGCGTCTGCAACATCTCTCTTCACCAGTCAAGGCTGATTTATGGTTCCGCGTTAAATCGACGGCGAAGACTACGGCGTAAGGCACGTGGCGACGCCAACCATACGGTCCGCACGCCGCGTACGTAGGTGTAACGCGGAACCATAAATCAGCCTACATTCGTAAAGACTGCACCGGGCTCGTCGAGCATTTTAAATGTGCGCGCCGCCCGCTGGTGAAATGAAAAGGATTATTCCGTAATAATTGGACCTAAACAATGAAGCTCACATAATCTGAACAGATCAAATTCCAGTTCATGATCTGCAGAATGAACAAGTTCACGTTCAAGTTCTTTATGTGTAAATATGTTGCGTTCAGTTCAACGTTCTCACAGAAATGAACGTGTTCAATGAACGCGTTCATTTGAACTCGTTCATGCACAACACTGCAGACTATATCCAGCTGTACTGCTCTTTTAAGGACTCTGAGATTCAGAAATTTAACTCCTTGATGGAGTGCATTGTACCGATAAAACTGTGGCTCGGAGCAAATTCTCTGCAGTTGAACTCAGATAAAACTAAGGTGCTGGTGATTGGTCCTGATGATGTCATTCCAGCTATCAGCCAGTTTTTAGGTGATTTGAGTGTCTCATTTAAGTCAAGCCTAAGAAATCTTGGGGCTGTCTTTGACAAAGAAATATCATTAGTACACCATTCCAAGCAGCTGACGAGGAACTGTTTATACCAGTTAAAGAATATCTCCAAACTAAGAACAGTTGTTTCGAAAAATGATCTTGAGCTAACTTTTAGAGCTGACTTTTAGAGCTCTGCATTGTCAGTCACCCTCCTATATCAAGGACCTACTATGCCCCTACACTCCATCTCGGAGGCTGAGGTCATTGAACCATAGCTTGCTGATGGTCTCTCATACCTGCTTTAAGACGCGAGGAGATCGCTCCTTCCAGGCCATCGCACCGAGGCTCTGGAAGGATCTCCCGCTGTCTCTATGTTCTCTGGACTCCATCGATACTTTTAAGAGCAAACTTAAAACCCACATGTTTCTCCAAACTTTTAAACATTAGTAGTGAGAGGGTTGTTTTATAACCATCATGTTGATTTTATGTACTTTTATTCTAGGAGTTTTTTTCTGTATTGTCTTTTTTTTATCGTGTTTTCTACTTTTATTGTAGCGTTTTATTCATGATATTATTGATGTTGTTTTATTTTTTTTGTGCAGCACCTTGTGAGATTCCGTTGTCTATGAAACGTGCTATATAAATACATTTTAATTTACTTACTTACTAAATAAAGTAGCATCTTTTCTCTACGATCAAACGCCACTGATAATGGAGGCCAATGAGGGGCCTCAGGTTCCTGCACAAGGACATTTTGACATGTGGTATCTGGGGATTGATCCACCGACCTTCTGGCTGGGCAACAACCTGCTCCAACCAACGTATCTCAGCCATTCCATGATAAGATAAACTAAGAGCATTTATTCATCCATCCATACATCTATCATCTATATTTGCTTATTCTTATTTAGGGTCCCTGGGCTCTGCTGGAGCCTATCCCGGCTCCTCTCAGACGAAAGGCAGGGGCACGCACCGACAGAAGCTCCATTTAACCTGACATCCATGTTTTGGGACTGTAGGAGGAAGCTGGAGTACCTGGAAAAAACCCACACTGGTCAGTGAACATTTAATATACATGAATCAAGTCTGGACAGATCACTTTTGTTTTCTTAAATCGACATTTAGCATCAATCCCTAACACACAGTATTAAACAGGAGAGAACAGACAAGTCTCGTTTCTGCCATTGCCATTGATACATTTTTTTTGCTGTGTCCAATTGAGCAGGATCTTGGCCTCATGTTTCCACTCGCACACCATCAAAACAAGCAATTAGATATTTGCTGTGATAAAGCTAGATGTAAAACCTTCACCTCCCTTTTCTCCATAGGTGAGAATGGTTTATTCCTCCCTGCGACTGGATGTTGATGGATGATGATTGGACGCCTGGATCAGGTTTTGCTGTGTATTTCCATACATCATCTGATTCTCTCACTATGCCCCTGACAATTTGCACCTGTGCCGCCTCGCTTCCCCCGAAAATACCTCTGATTAATGTCCAGAGCTGGATAGGAGAACAGAGAGGCGATATGCTGAGGTATTAATTAAACCAACCCTTACATCCTCACCCCTGACATACATGAGAGGGCATTTGAGGGAGATGGAAAGCGGGGGGGGGGGGGCTAACAAATATAAAACAACAACAAATGTAAAAACACATAAAGGAAGAAAATAAAGAACAGATGTATCAAAGTCTGAGTGCATATTTGAACTAACTTTCTGATCGTCTTGTCTCCTAGTACATAAAAGAGATGTACTAGTACTAGACAGTAATAGTTTTGTTGTTTGATAGCTGTGATCCAACGCAGCTTGCACAGAGGTGTCATTCAACTTAAGCAGAAAATGCAATATACTGCAATGTATAAAAAAAAACCTACCTTCAAGACTACAGCAGAACATCATTATTACTTGTATTTTGTAAACATGATTTAATGTCTGCAAACTAATAAATGGCGAGTATAAAAAAGTACAAAACATACAGTATATAGCAATAACTTAAGAAGCCAGATTTACAGACATGTGAAAAAGAAAAAATACACCCGTTTCATCGGGATGTATAAATAACCCGTCTGTATATAGACAGCGTTATGAGAAATGCAACACAAAACGTGCAATCTTATCATCATCTCTGCATGATGATGCTGGTGCGTTTTCTAATAGAAAAGTAGGGCAGCTCAACTGTCATGAAATCTGGTTAAACAGCAGCAAGAGAACTGAATAAATATGAGCAGCAACCAACAGAGGAATTAGACTAAAAGAAACTCCTGAGAGAGCAAACACGATGAAACAAAACTGACACTATTAGACTCAAAGTTCCTCCTGATTTAGGTTTGCTTTATGTAAAGGGAATCATTTTTTTTTCAAAAGGGTAAACATGGATGGCACTGAACTGCTTTTACATTCTACTTTGTTTTAGGAGAGTGTATTGTTGTGCCACAGAGGGGGTGCTGGTTCAGTTATTGAAGAGTTATTAATGATTGTCGAATGACAATCCTTAATAATTAATAAAGTAGATTATTTATCAAACTGAATCTTCAAAATGACTTAATCAAAACGGGGCACCACCTGATGTAATCAGGAAAATGATAACTAAACAGCAGAATCAGTCTCAAGGTAAGTTATTCTTCAGAATAATAGTGAAGGGAGGAAGTCCGAGCACAGACCTTTGCAACCAGCAGTTGTGACAAATATGTAAAAAATAAGCACAAACAACTTCTCTCATTCAAATTAATTGGAATTTATTTACACAAGTGTCAAAAAGATGATAAAACAACACTTAGGATAAATTCTGATGCCTAAACTACACATAAAAACAACAACTAACTAACAGTAAACGCAAACTTCAGATTATGTGTGTGTGTGTGCGTGCGTGCGTGCGTGCGTGCGTGCGTGCGTGCGTGCGTGCGTGCGTGCGTGCGTGCGTGCGTCATGTGACTCAAAATGGCGGACGAGATTTCGTCTAATCCAGGGAAACAAGGTCGGGGGTTTTATGACCAAGGTAAGAGTGTGTGTGTGTGTGTGGGGGAGTTAGTAGGAGCGGATGAAAGGAGAAAACAAAAAGATAAACAAACACCTTTAAAATAATGACACGGTTGTGACGGGATCAGCAGTCCGCTCACAATGTAAAACTACATTTTAAAATGTGTTACTAAGTTTCTCTGCCCAGACACAAAACCGCCTCTTACGTGGATTTTTGTAGTTGAAGAAAAAGTGGTTTGGTCTGGCCGGTCGGCGTTTCTTGCTGAACAGCTGGAAGGTTACGCTCAGGGGATCCTGATTAAGAGCGGCTCTCATTCTCTCCTGTTATCTGTGCTGTGGATAAGGGGATGCAGCATGAGCACAGCAGCTGGCCTCCTTCAGTTGCTGGTCGGTCCAAAGGCGTTCACATCGAGGCATGCAGGGTCCCTTGTTCGGCTCATCTGGGGCTCGGAACATTCGTGGTCACTCGCTGCAGTGCTCCAGACAACGCTTCTTCGGTCAGAGGAGGCCGATCCGTAGCTAATAGCTCTCCATGCTAAAAAAGGGAACTGGGACCTGGAGGGGAAGAGAAAAAGAGTAGAGCAGAGCAGAGAGAAGAGAGAAGAAGGAGAACAGAGGGGTAGTCTGCTCTTTATAGTTGAGCCCAGGAAGTCAATTCGGCCCTCCCTGCAGTTTGAGGTCCATGTCCAATCAGAGGGCTGTTCCTTATCACTGAAGGGCCACATAATGCAAATCCTGCTTGAGCTTTGAGTCCATGGGGGTTTCCTTCGTTCCAAACCATGAGGTCAGGTATCATAAACTCGAGGCTGGTCTCAGCCTGAGGTCCCAGAACTGGACCTCAAAGCTGACCCAAGGCCTCAACTCATATAATCACACAATCCATACTTCACATCGGACTGTGGCCCAACAGTATCATGCTAAAATCTTGAGAGCAGGATTCAAGCACTACTTTTTTATTTTTTTTTATTTATTTTATATTTTATCCTGATTATTTTTCCCATTTTATCATCCAGTGCTCCTACCTGAGTCAGTCCTGGGCATTGCTCACCCCCTACCAACCCCGGGAGGGCCTTACACTGAGCTGAAGTCTCTTCTTTACTTGAGGAGTGAGCTTCTTTTCACCAGACAGGGTGGGGCTTCGCTGGCCGGATGTAGCGCGTGGATCCGGTTGTAGCTGGCTTACCTTGATGTCTCCTTGGAGTTGCTGAAGCTAAGAAGGCTGTATATGCTGCACGTGAGGTTCAGACCAACAGTACCAGAAATACACAAGCTGCTAGCTCTTAACTTTCTTCTTTTCAAGTCTGCTGCAATCTCAGACGTTGTTCTGCCAGTATCTGGTACAGGTCCAGCTGTTGGGGTGTGTTCCACCAAGTCCCAGGGGCTACACTGGGGGGCATCGTAACAGTCCAGTATGTGGGACATTTTCTGTACAGCTCCACAACTGCATGTGTCTTCTGTCTGGTAACTCCATGCTTTCATGAGTGCTTTGCATCTCCCCTGCTCCACTCGTAGTCTGTTGAGGATCTTCCGGGTTGGTCATGGGAGGTCGTGCCCGCTGGCAAGGCATTCAGTTGGGGTGATTCCTCTCTCCCTCCAGCCATGTGCTCCTGTGTTGAGCTGGTTCCATTCATCTTTCCAGATGTTGGTCCTTGCTGTTTCTTTGGTTGTCTGGAGAGGTGGGACTGTCTGTATTGTCTGTCGGGGTGGTGGTGCTGTGTGTCCATGCAGAGGGTGCCTGGTATGAACCCCTGTGCTCTTTGCTCAGCTTGCGTGATGATGAATCTTCTGAGGGGGTGGGGCAATGCCAGCTAAGGCATAGAGGCACGGGACTGGCGTTGTCTTTAGGCATCCTGTGATGATGCGGCAGGTGTCATTGAGGGTTGTGTCAAACAGTTTGGTGTGGCGGGTGTGGCTCCAGCTTGAGCACGCATATTCGGCTGTGGAGAAGCACAGGGCTATGGCAGTTGCACGGATGGTTGATGGATCAGCGCCCCACTTTGAGTTTAACAGTTTGCGCAGGATGTTGTTGCTAGTGTTTACCTTGGCTTTGGTGTCCTGAAGATGGGTTTTGAAAGAGAATGTCCTGTCAAGGGTTATTCTGAGGTAGACGGGGTAGGGGTGGTTGAAGAGTTTGTGGCCATGCCATGAGACGCTCAGTTCTTTTCCTTTGTCTTGATTTTTAAGATGGAAACTGCATAGTTGGGTTTTTGATGGCATGGGTTTCAGGTGGTTGTTATTATAGTAGGTTGTCATCTCTTGGAGGGCTCTTTCAAGGACAGACTCAATCTTCTGAAAGTTATCCTGTTGGGTGGTGATGCAGAGGTCATCAGCATAGATGAAGCATTGTGGGGGAAGTGGTTGGTCGTGGGTATAGATGTTCAAGAGGAGGGGGGCTAGTACGCTGCCTTGTGGTAGGCCGTTCTTTTGGGCTTTCCATTTGCTCTTCTTGTTGTTTAGCTGAATGAAGAAGTGCCTGTTGTTGAGGAGACTTTTGATGACTTGGCACAGGTCAAGGTCAACAGTCATAGCAAAAAGTTTCCTGAACTCTTAAACTAAAATCAAGTCATTGACAAAGTTACAAGTATATATCCCCGACTCAAATGCATGGTGTGTGGAGGTAGATATGATGGTGGCAAGAAACGCCCCATACATTCAGGTGCATGGGTCAGCCTCGAGGGATGAACACTCAGGGACCGAATCGAGTGGGATTTGCTGTTGTCTCAAACCATGATGTTTTGGTTTCAGGGTCACTACCAGACTCTTGCTCTGCCTAAGTGACTGAGTTAGTGGCTTTGACCAAAGCCTGTAAAATGGTGGAAGGTAAGAGTGTGACGATCTACACTGATAGCCGCTATGGTTTTGGGATCTGTCTTGATTTTGGTGCTGTTTGGAAAAGCAGGAAATTTCTGAAGTCTGATGGTAAACCTGTGAAAAATGCTGAAAGAGTGGACACACTAATGGATGCTATTCTGTTACCAGACTCAATTCCTGTGTGTCCCTGTAATGCTCATGTTGACAGTGGAAATATGGTTTCTGAAGGAAATGCATGAGCGGACGCTGCTGCAAAGGCCGCTGCACGATATCCTGTTAACTGTGTGCCATAATTGGTATTTTATTTATACGCAACTCTGACCTATTCTTCCTGGATGTTTGATTCTCCTCTAGAAGTCCATGAAACAGTTTTACTGAGTTCTGTTTGTTCCTGCAGGTTTACGTAGGTTGTGTAAACCATAAACTGAGAGGACAACCCACTCTGTGAGGGTTCAGCAACCGCTCTGTTTCAGCACTGTTAGAATGTAATTTCTCTGAACACAGAGTTCATATATGCAGTGGAGTTCAGAGTGGGCCATAATCACTTTCAAAACCCTGGACATTGCAAAATCTAAAATACCATTTGCATTATTTACAAAGCTACTGTTCTCTGTCATTGATGGACCATCTATTTGTGTACAGAGATGAAGACTATTTATTACATTAATATAAATAATTACTGACTAGTTCTGATGAAGCTTCTCCAATGGTGTTTTTCAGTGTTTAAATAAAAGTGAATGAAAACTAAATGTGAAGCTCTGCTGGGTGTTGTGATCACACTGTCTCACACCGCAGCTTGACTGAAGCGATGCCCAGAGACTTACACTCTCTGGCCGGTAACACCTAAAGCTTGAGAACTACGAACAATCAAAACGTCACACATTAAAAAAACAGCTTCAACTGCTGATTCTGATTTTGCATTCTGTTACATGACATAGTTAAAGTGTTGAAAGTTAAGCAGGTTATTATGTTTTGGCGCCACAGTGACAAGAAGATAAAAGAGCTCTCTCTTTCTAATGCAAAGTGGAAAATGGATGAAAGGAATGCATTTCAAACTTTTGAAGGTCATCAGAAGGGTGTCAATATCTAATAATGAAATAATATATTGACTTACTAGAAATGAACAGCTAATCTCAAATTTAAACAAGCTCAAATGTGGGAAAAACTGTGTGTGTGTGTGTGTGTGTGTGTGTGTGTGTGTGTGTGTGTGTGTGTGTGTGTGTGTGTGTGTGTGTGTGTGTGTGTGTGTGTGTGGGCACATTTATGTATATCAGACCTCGCAGCAGTTATTGGCAACAAACACATTCATTTTTCAGTGTCATTATTTGAAAATGCTAATAGATGCAATTACACTCGTTGTTTATCAGCAGTTATTACCAGTATTTTGCCATTGCCACTTTAAGGAGGAGCTATATTTCAAAGCGTTTGCCGTTGGCCACACGCTTACAGAGATAACAAGTTTCCCCCCTTGCAGATGTAATTACAAACTTTGATTTTTTGTCTTTTTGGAGAACAACTCTGGTCTTGAAACCTAACCAAACACACGTATGTATATAAATGTAAACACACACACAGAGACAGACACACACACATAGACCTGCAGCATCTATGAAAATAGCCGAGTCCCACTTCTCACAGATATCAATCAGTTGATGGATTCATGTTACTATTGTGGGCATTAATACAAGTTGGCCATTTGCAGGGCTGAAGAAGGGGTGAGGAGTTAGTTATGTGTGTCTGTTTTCTTTTTGTGTATCATAAAGTTATTAACACTCATTCTCCCTTTGTCTATTTATATACACACACACATACTGTATGTAGGAAGCACACTACACACACCACCCACTTTATTAGGTACACCTTGCTAGTACCGGGTTGGACCCCCTTTTGCCTTCAGAACTGCCTTAATCCTTCGTGCCATAGATTCAACAAGGTCCTGGAATCATTCCTCAGAGAGTTTGGTTCATAAACACGTTTTTTCTTGCTTTCACATATATAAAGTGGTCTCCCCTCAGCCTGCCAACTCAGAGAAGGAGGAAAGCAACCAAATTCTGCAGTGTCTGTACAGCCGCCCGGATGATCCATCCAGTGTGATGTGGATCTACGAGCCATTCAGATTCGGTGCATTTTCGTTACGTCACCAAAATGCAAACCACGCCCACAACTATAAAACTGTGTAACTGCATGCGAGCGTCCGACTATCGCATCGCACTGCGTGGCATCGGACGCTTTCTTTCCATCTCCCTCCAGCAGCTGCCACTTTATTGAGGTTTTTGCAGTGAAATGTGGAGGAACCATAGAGATAACTTCTCATTTCAACTAACTGGATCAGCCGTTCCTCATCCGTGACCCTTTCCTACAGCGCTTTCAACCGGCTTTCAACGCGAGCGGCAGGAAGAAAATAGGACCAGGGCGTCCGACAAATGTTCAGCTCAAAACGGTGCGGCGCGCAGCACTGCAGTGCAGCACTGCACTGCAGTGCAGCACTGCACTGCAGCGCTGCATCGCTGCAGCGCTGCGTCGCTGCGGACAGTTAGGACAGTCCAATAGAAAATAAAGCAAATGGATGGATGGATTTGATTTTGTCGCTGACGCCCGCATCGCATAAAGCCTGAATTATGGTTCCGCGTTAAATCGACTCAGAGCCTACGGCGTAGGGTACGCCGTAGCCTACGGTGCGCGTTGCTGCGTACCCTACGCCGTAGGTTCTGCGTTGGTGTAACACGGAACCATAAATCAGCCTTAACTCCGGCGGCCGGAGCTTCCACCATTTTTTCATAGCGGTGTATCGCGTCATTCGCGTCATCGCGTCAGGCAGCCAATCAGCACAGAGCCTCATTATCATAGCCTCCCTGCCCACTCAGAATCCCTCATAGAGAAGGATGTTAGAAACGGTAAAACAGACAAACAGACAGCAGGCCGTCAGGTTACATAGTACCACTCAATATCCCAGGCACTATGCACCCAGGCGCCACCAGGCACCACCAGGCACCAAGGAGGCAATAACACACCTAGCGTTGACATTGACATAACACGTGATAAACATGTATTCTTCATCCAGGGATAATAGTGGTGTTTTAGTGGAAAATGTCAAATGTTTAAAGGAGCTTGAGGCCGGATTGAGGCAGGATTTATGAAAAAAATTTGTATACGTTTTAAGTTTTCTAGTAATAATGTCAGATGAAGCGTTCCAAACCCAAAAGAATGAGCCCTCTAGTGTATCTCTCCGTTGCCTTGAACAGGCTGTGTGCTGCAAAATGTACTGCAATTCGGGCCCAAATTTCCCGCGCTGGGCTGCGGATGTGACGTCTCATGACGCTGCATGCACGTTCTCCCCGTTCTCCCGTGCCGGCTTCACTGTTGGCTGCAGTACCCCCGACGGCCGTCGTGGTGAAGGGTGGCGCTAGTGAGTCTAATTTCTTAAAAGAAGCCTCATGCTCCTTTAAGGGTGTTCATATAAATGAACAAAACTTTACACCAGTCGAGGGATCCTTCTTACAGGATAAGACATTACATATCATCTCATAGTGATCTAATTCCCATCGTCTATGCTTAATCTTTTTAAGCTGCTAGTCACCAAAATACACTGTACAGATCAATGAAGTTTGCAGAAGGCAAAGATTTGCATATGTGCTTTTAATACTGTTGTCGAGTCCACATTTTAAATGTGAGGTGAAATTCATATGTTGATCATCCACCATCTGTGCAGGTCACTCCATTACACAAACAGAAAACACACAACTACAAACTCAAAGACAGAATCAGACTCAACCAACACATCTTGCACATCTGCAAATACATACATCTGGACTCACACCTGCATGTTTGTGCAGACAAACATGCCACAGTGTCACACACACATGCATCATACAAATATGAAAGCACAGATGCATAAACATTTTTGACACAACCACACACACAAATACTCCTGCAGTGGAGACGTTGCAGGGCAGATGTGTGTGTTGAGTGCACAGGATGCTACGCCACACATGAGTGGTTGTTAGTGCAGCGTTTGGATGACAGATGTAGTACCGTGGTCTAGGCTCGGTTCCAGACACAAACACGCACACACACACACAAACACACACACAGACACACACACACACACACACACACACACACACACACACACACACACACACACACACACACACACACACACACACACACACACACACACACACACACAAATGGCTGAAGCCACTCTTCATTTATCAATAATTGGTTTTTAATTCCATTTGGCAGCCAGCAGCGCGAACAGCAGAACAATGACAATAATTAGTCCATAAGAGAGAAAGAACATGAAGAAGGACAAGAGATGGAGCAGAAGTTTCAGAGACTATTTCAAAGTGGATAGAAACTATAGACTTTATAAGAGCTGGTCAAATCATTCTGTGATGTCACCATAAATTTCCGAACGGGGATTAGGTTATTCCCATAGACTATATAAAACAATGGACAAAGTCTTCCTTTAGCCCGACCTCGCCAAAGTATTTGCAGACATTTGCAGCTGGATATACCGTTTAACATGTGTACTCTACGGCAAAATCAAAAATCCAAGGCGGGTGGTTGCTTCGCTGGTAGCAATGGTAGTATGACTATGGATGAGGAAGTAATAATGGCTAGCCACTGGCTGAGCCAACTGCCAGTCAATCCTATTAAAAATAAGTTTGATACTTTATATAAACTCTCCTGATGTGGAACAACTCCCCCCAGGCCCTACTAGTTGCAGCCATTCTTGCCACTCAGTGCGAGTAAGGGGGCGTGGTCCAGTGGGAAAGTGACGTCAATGCATACCCTCTATTAGGAGACACTGTTGAAGAAAATATATATTTTAATCAATTTACTATGATGAAATGACAATAAAATCTTACCCACTGAAAAACAATACTGTTCAACTGCTCAAGTCATATTACCTTTCAATATTTCGTTGAGTCGGTGGCAACCATAGCTCAAAGCTTCACAACTCATGAAAATAATGCTCTTCTTCCTACTGTTGACACCAGTGAGCCAGCACTCTTACCAAGATCAGTGTCTGAAACTGAGATTCCAGATGAAAATTAGCCTGATGGCTATATCTGGCATATTTACATTTATGTATTTACTTATTTAAATGTGTATTAATATGCACTGTCCCTATTCTAAATAAATAAATAAAAAATAAATAAAAATAAAACCTTTAAAAATACTATACTCTGTTAGATCTTAATTCATAGCTCAGCAGTCCTGATACCCCAAAGTACAATGTTATAGCAGCAGGCTGTTTAGCACTAAAAACTGCAACCCAATCATTCAGAAAAGCATGCCTCTACTTGAACATACATTTGTGGTTTTATACAGTTTTACCTGATGAAGAACTGAAAAAAATGTTTTTCTTTTTTTGTGCTCACTTAAAATATGCAATATAACCTTAAAAAAGGCATAGTGTTAGGATCAAAATGGATGGCACTTGCTCGTATGAATGAGGTTTTGCATTGGTTTTTAGGAAAGTAAAGCTTTTATCATTTTTTAATGTTGCTTTATTACTTCTCACAATGTTCCAAATCTGAGGATACCAGTGGAGAGTTTCAGCGCTTGTTTTGTCCCAGTCTTCCTGCAAATATGTCTAAAAGAAAACAACTTATCAAATCAAACAAAAAAAAGACTATTTTTATGCTGAGATACAATGTTTGGAAGCAGCGCAGTGGTGTAATAATTTGCACTGTTGCCTCACAGCAAGAAGGCTCCTGTTTTGACTTGTTTTCTCCCTGTGCTTGTGTGGGTTTTCTCCGGGTAATCCAGCTTCTTCCCACAGTCCAAAACTTGCATGTCAGATCAATTTGTGATTTTAAATTTCCCACAAGAGTGAATGTGAGTATGTGTGGTTGTTTGTCCATATGTGGTCCTGCGATGGACTGGGGCCCTCCCCAGGGTTTACCTTTAACTTCCACCCAAGAATGAGGCAAAAGCAAAAACATGCCAGGGTGCAGCTAAGTTAGCACAAAGGTCAAGCTGTAGTCTGGTGCATCTGTAGGCACAAAGATTAGAATGGTGGGGCCAAATAATGCAAGCACTGCACTATGCAGGAGCAGTTGTTGTAGTTCATTAAAGCTGCGATCAACATCAACAGTCCATTCAGAACTTGAGTCCGTAGCATCTTGCAACAATGCCTGCAGGGGTTCCATGACAGTAGCAAGGGTCGGCAGGTATTTAGTGTAATGTGAAGTCAATCCCAAGAAGGAACGCAGTGAGGCAAGGTCCTGTGTGGATGTAACTATGATTGAAGAAAGCCAGGATGAAGTATTTAATTATGTATTTTCTGTGAAACATTAAGTTTATCAGCGAGAGTTTGTCACACAGCTAATGGTAACTATCATTTTTGCTTTACTGGTACTGCAGATGCATACAGATCAACTTTGTGTACAAACCCCACCAACTGCACTGGAATCAGTCTTAGTTAACATTAAAGGTGCTGCAGGACCCTGTGTAAATGGGCATAGCACGTACAGAGTGTCTGCTGCAAAACCCTTATTAGTCCATTGTTTAGCTGAGCTGCGTGCTGATTCTTTGAATTTTTAGAGGAGTGAGTGCCATCACCAGTTATCCCTCTGCTGCTGTGGCCTTTGCAATACGACAGTGTGCACCAATGCACATACTGTAAGCATTTGAGAAGACTGTAATGCCTGCTCTACTTGACAAGCAAGAGTAGTGGCAGAGTCCAACAATAGCAAAGATTCCATCAAAAGTCTCTCTCAGACTTCTCGAGCATAAGCTTTTCCAGCATGTTGATCTCTGAGTATATTATTTTCCACAGCAGCAAAGGCACACGTAGTAACTAACTCACAAAAGGCAACGAGGTACTGAGGTATGATCTCGCTGGTGTGACTCTGCCTGAACAGATGGTGACCAACGACAATGTTCATCTTAAGTGTGACATGTTCATCAGTACCAACCCAAGGCAGGATTTGCTCTGGTACCTCACTTCACAGTCAATATATTGCTGCAATCATTTTTTTTCATTGCCCAGACGTGTAGAAATCCAGCCAACAACTGTATAGCATGAAAAAAAAGAAAAAGAAAAAGTTGCACACCTTCATGGGCAAATGGGGATATGAGCCATGTGCCGGTCGTCACATTAGGTGATGCGAGCATTTATACCAGACAAGTTGTCTACATAAACATCCTTCTGATGGTCAAGAGTATCAGGAATGTCCACTTCTGGGGAAATGGACACCACAACATGGAACACAACTTCATCCATACTTTTCTTGTGAAGCTGTTGGATCTCAGTGGGCCTTGACGCTGCACCACCAACACTCTTTAGCAAAATAAGAAGACATATTCCTTGATTCATGCTCTCAAAATATTTCTGCTTGAAATGCATCTGATATCTGTAGTATATTGTAGCTGCGGAAAAGGAAAATAGTCCTCACCAGAGATGCTCTCGTTTTCACAGCACCTCCACCTCTGGTTTGTGTCTTGTTTATGTTGACCTCCACCTTGAGCACCTGCTCAACCAAGTAAGCTATTTAACATCCCAAAATAGCAGCAATTCATCAGCAAATGTGTTTGTTTGCTTGTTTGTTTGTCTAATCATTTGGTTGGTTGTTTCTCATCTTCCTTCCACCTGCCATAGAAAGTACAGGCTGCAATGCTGGCTCAACATCCGCTTTATGCTTTAGCACCACTCATGCAAACTTTTGCTTAAAAGTATCATGTAAAAATTGTACAGGCCCTTAAATGACACTTTAATTTTTATACTCTGAATTGATGTACCAGAAATGTTCAAAAGAATTTATAAATAAACTTTATGAATAAAGTTTTCCACCCTCCCACCCCCAAAACCAGGCATGGTGGGGGGAGTTACAGAGCAACACTCTAATTAGCACTGCCCTAATTACCTCCCTGGATCAGCCTGAACTTCTAGCTCATGGTAGAGCTTTGCATTCAAGATAAATAAATAAATGAAAGAATGAAAATAATATGTTAAAAGGAACCTGCACGCTTACCTTAAACTTCAAAAGAATAAAATACATTACAGTTTTTGTTTAGTCTGACAGAACTCAAATCCCTTCACAGGTTACCTCACCTGGCTAGAGACACATTTTCACAGGAGGGAAGTTGGTGTGCATGTGTGTGTAGAAAGGAATGCTTTCATAGCCGCAGAGCCAGATGTTCATACTGAACACCTCCCTCCCTCCTTCCCTCCTTCCCCCATTTCCTCTCTTTTGCTCCCTGCTCCTCCTTTACCTCAATCATCCATATTTTCCTCCAGTCTTCCTCCTTTTTTTTTTTAGTTTTCCACTCACTTGATTTCATATTGTCAGTATTAAAAACAACATACACAGACATGAAAAATGCAACCTGATACAACAAACGCACCAAATATAGATGTACACATACAAACACCTTAACATTTGTCAGACTGCAGGTGCAGCTCATTCTCAGCCTGCTGCTGAGGGGAGTGTGCGTGTGTGTGTGTGTGTGTGTGTGTGTGTGTGTGTGTGTGTGTGTGGGGGGGGGGGGGGGGGGGGGGGGGGGCGCATATGTGTGAATAGACTCCTGAACTTCTTTTGTTATTTTTTTTGCGTTTTTTTTATTTTATTTAATTTGGGGACATCTATATTGCATTATTTTAAGTACCCTCTTCAGTACAGTTGTTGCCAGCAGTTAATCATGTTTATTAAAATGAATTACGATTCTCTCAAGCTAGGTACACCATTGTGATAATAATTGCAAAGCAACACAACATTTAGCTCCCCATCAGCCTGATTAAAGGCACCAATTACCGTTTTTTTTTTTTTTTCAGGGATTATTTCACATATCAAACTGGCAAAGGCCAAATATATAATCTCACATGAGAAAAGCAAGATATATGACTTTCTAATTTTGAAAAAATCTATTACATGTTTCCTTGTAGAGTGAGATGCATGTATGCATGTATGTATAGCTCACTGTACATGTGTAAAATGACAATAAAAGGTTTTCTATTTTATTCGTTGTATTGTTTTGAAGGGTTCGATGAAGCAATAATTGTGGTTCACACTCGACAAGTCGCCCTTCTACAACACCGGCGTGTAACTGGATTACAAGTGGACTGAAATGTACTTTATTGTATTGGACTTATTTATTTAGGGCCCGAGCACCTTCAGTGCGAAGGCCCTATTGTATCTGTAGGAATTTTTTTTCTTTTTCTTTTTCTTCTGACAAAAGGAAGGCCTTTTTGCCCCCCTAAACGTGCCCAAAAAGTCACCAAATTTTGCATGCAAGTCAGGCCTGCCGAAAAATTTGATATTTAATGGTTTACATTAATGGGCGTGGCAAAATGGCTCAACAGCGCCCCCGGGAAAACTTTGTGACTCAAGCCCCACAATACGGTTTGACGTACATGCACGAAAATCGCTACACACCTGTATCAGTACACAACTTAAAGAAAAGTCTCTTAGCGACATGGCCGAAACCGAACAGGAAGTCAGCCATTTTGAATTAATCGTGTCACTTTGGCGCAATTTATGCCATTCCTTCGGCAGTTAATACGGCCCGAACCGTAACGTGCCCCCAAGTGTGTTATACATCAAAATGTGCGTCTCCATCCTGCGACAACACGCATTACTTTTCTCTTTCAAAAGCGTTACCGTGGCGACGCTAGACGCCAAAAAGCGCGCCCACTCTTCATCTGGTCTGTTCAGACCGAAAAAAACTTTGCGCCTCAAGCCCCAGAATACGGTGTGACGTACATGAACGAAAATCGGTACACACCTGTATCATGTCGCAACTTAAAGAAAAGTCTCTTGGCGCCATGGCCGAAACCGAACAGGAAGTCGGCCATTTTAAACATTCTGAATTAATCGCGTAATTTTGGAGCAATATGAGCCATTCCTTCGAGAATTAATACGGCCCGAACCGTAACGTGCACCAAGGTGTGTTATACATCAAAATGTGCGTCTCTATCCTGCGACTACGCGCATTACTTTTCTCTTTCAAAAGTGTTAACGTGGCGACGCTAGACGGCAAAAAGCGCGCCCCCCTTCATCTGATTGGTCCATATTTGATAGTTCCCCAAAAGTCACCAAATTTTGCATGCAAGGCAGGCCTGGCGATAAATTTGATATTTTATGGTTTACATTAATGGGCGTGGCAAAATGGCTCAACAGCGCCCCCCGGAAAACTTTGTGCCTCAAGCCCCACAATATGGTTTGACGTACATGCATGAAAATCGGTACACACTTGCATCATGTTGCAACTTAAAGAAAAGTCTCTTGGCGCCATGGCCGAAACCGAACAGGAAGTCAGCCATTTTTAATTTATTGTGTAATTTTGGCGCAATTTATGCCATTCCTTCGACAATTAATACGGCCCGAACCGTAACGTGCACCCAGGTGTGTCATACTTCAAAATGTGCGTCTTCATCTTGCGACTACGCGCATTACTTTTCTCCTTCAAAAGTGTTACCGTGGCAACGCTAGACGCGAAAAAGCGCGCGTCCCCTTCATCTGATTGGTCCATATTTGATAGTTCTCCAAAAGTAACCAAATTGTACATGCAAGCCAGGCTTGGCGATAAATTTGATATTTCATGGTTTGCATTAATGGGCGTGGCCTAACGGCTTAACAGCGCCCCCTAGAATACTTTTCTCTGCCATAACTTTTGAATGGTTTGGCATAAAGAGTCGTGGGTGGTGTCATGGGACTCTGTAATGAGTCCTTGACCTTCATTGGCCTGAACTAGCCCCGCCCCTTCTTCTGATTGGTTGTCCCTTTTTTCTGCTATAACTTTTGAATGGGTTGACATAGGAAGTCGTGGGTGGTATCGTTTCTGATATGCTTATGGGGGCGGTGGCCGTGAGTGCGAGGGCCCGTTCATCGCTGCTTGCAGCTTTAATTCTCATTAAAGTTCTCTGATTTGTTGGCGATTCATGCAAACTACTATGAACTGAATTGCCAAGTCCACCTTATGACTAAAATAAAATAACATTTCAGTATGTGAGATGCCATTCCTTTGTCATGGAGATGTGTCCAATTCATATATATTTTTAAAGAATTTGACTATATTATTTTATTTTCTTCCAAATAACCAAGTGCAATCATTTTTATACGAGGGCTGAATGAAATTACCTTTGTCACTGTTGTTTCTCTTTTTATAAATATTTTGAGAAATTATACCTTTTAAATTCTGCAGGTATATCACTGTGGTGTGGAGTTTTCTCTATAACTTTATTAAAATCTGGGAACCACAGCTTCCTTCTTTATTTCAAAAATAACATGCAGATTTGAATCATTTATTTAAATTATTGTGTGGTGTTACTTTATGATGTTTGAAGAATAAGAGGATAGTTACTTGTTCATCTTGCAAATCTAGTTACTCGAGGGATGCTGACAATATGTGGAGGCTAACTCATTTCATAGAATGATATCACTGGCAAGTTCAAATGTAGACTTTGACATAGACATTGGCTCTTCTTGCCTTTCTGAGTATGACTTTATGTATCCATGGACTCTTAATTGTAGAGGTAGAAATGTAAAATGTGTTTTTTGTTAAAGTCTGATTCATCAACTGGAAGATAATGATACCTTTAACTTAGGAGAAATGCCCAAAGTGTTGTAAAAATTAAACTGTCACATAAAATGAATATAGAAAATGTTCTTGTATATGTGACTTTTTACAGACAAGAGTCACAAAGTACCTCACAAGGCAGATGCATACGAAACAAAACAATGAATAGAGACAATAAAACCACAGGTTAAAACAATGGACACAAAACCAATAAAACCATTTGTCATGGAATAATTTGCCCGTTCAAAAAGAAAAGTCTTTAATTAGTTCTTCAAAACATCAACAGAGGTAGTGTTCCTTAGCCTATATGCTACAAAGTAGCGATCAGTTCAAGCCTTGAAACAGGTTTTTGGACCACAAGTCAAGACGTTTTAGACGACCTGTGAGCGGTCTAGCTCCCTTGTATTAAGAAAGGTGAAAAGACTGTTACAATAAATAAGACCCGAAGCATGATTAATAATCTCCAATTCAGATTTGGACATAAGAGGTTTCAATTTAGATATGTTGCAATTTTTTACCAACAGCTTGGAACGACACACTGAAGATATTGCTTAGTCAAAGATAACACCCACGTTTCACATAAAGCTGTCAACAATCAGCGTTTCTGTTTCTTCAGAGTTCAGTTGTAAATTATTGTCCCTTAACCATTAGTTGATATCAGACAAACGGCTCATTAAAGAGGATAATTTGTGGAACTCAGTGGGCTTGAAAGAACAGCTGGATGTCATCAGCATAAAGATGATAAGACACATCGCTGAACTCGTAAATTGTCTGTCTTAAAAAAGGCAAATATAAAGAAAAAAAAGAGTATTGGCCACAAGACAGAACCCTGAGTAACCCCAGAAGTGAGCTAAGTTGATATATAGAAAATCTGATTTACAAGGACACGACAACCTGTTTGAGAGGTTTTAAGAGAACCATTTTAAATCCCTACCATACCTCAAACTTTATTGATCTAAATCCTATGATCGACAGTGTGAAAAGCTGCAGAAAGAGCCTTAAAAGCACAACTATGATTTGTCCAGCGTCAGCTGCCATTGCAACGTCACTAGAAACCTGAAGTAATGCAGTTTCCGTCGAGTGTATTTTGCAAAAGCCCGACTGACATTTGTCTAAAAGTTGGTGTTTCTCTGTAGAAGAAGTGCAATGCTCTGCTACAGTTTTTTCTAAAATCTTTGACAGGAACAGAAGTCTTGATATTGGTTTACAATGTTTTGGGATTGCTGGTTCAAGACTAAGCTTTTTAAGAATTGGTTCAGCTACTGCTGCTTTAAAAAATGGGGGAACCACACCTGTCAAAAGTGATGTACTAAGATATCTGTTACGCATCTGTGACAGTCCAGTAATATCTGATGCTTTAATGAGTAGTGCTGTCGGAAGAACATCATTAGGATGAGAGGAAACTTTCATGGTGCCGAGCGGAGTAGTCACTTTATGGAGGTGTCACAGGTGTGAATGTAGTCCATGCATGTGGAGCAGGAGAGTCGTAGGCCGAGTTGTACAGGTTTAAAGGAGAAATGCTTTCCTGGATGTCTCTAATCTTGTTAACAAAGAAATTAAAGGAGCTTGAGGCCGGATTGTGGCAAGATTTATGAAAAAAATCCGTATACGTTTTAAGTTTTCTAGTAATAAGGTCAGATGAAGCGTTCCAAACCAAAAAGAATGAGCCCTCTAGTGTATCTCTGCCTTGAACAGGCTGTGTGCTGCAAAATGTGCTGCAATTCGGTCCCGAATTTCCCGCGCTGGGCTGTGGATGTGACGTCACATGACGCTGCATGTGCGTTCTCCCCGTTCTCCCGTGCCGGCTTCACTGTTGGCTGCAGTACCCCCGACGGCCGTCGTGGTGAAGGGTGGCGCTAGAGAGTCTCATTTCTTAAAAGGAGCCTCAAGCTCCTTTAAGGAAAGTCTTACAATCAGACCTTGGAATTTAGGGGTCAGTCGGAAAAACAATAGAGCTAGAGGATTTTCCCTGAGGTCCTGTTTGACGCCATGCCCTGGAAAAACATGCATGCATATCACATATATTTTATTTTCTAATCAAAATGTGTGACAGTGATTAAGAATTTGAAGAGCAGTTTTGGACAGAAGAAAAATCTCTTCAGCCTTGCTCAGAATATTTCACAGATTTCTTTTCTCAATATGTTTCTCTTGTTATGTTTCCAGAGGCATCCAATCTTAGATTGAAAAAGTCAACAGAAACACGGCTGCCAGATAGTGGATTCTTTCAGGCACTTATGGAGACAAAACTTCAGCTAAAAGGGGGAATTGTGATTTCACAAAAGATAATTCACAAACAAAGTGTTTGTCAATCACCACAACCCATTTTAGCTTTCAGTATTTACTGTATCAAAGTACAAGGCTAATATTGTCCGAGGCACCAGTTGAACATGTCTTAATACCTACAATGTATTCAGAAGCAAAGTAAAGTAATGAAACGTAAACAAACAGGTTTTACAATAATCCTTTTCCCATACAGTCAGCTGTTGAGAAAATATGATCAGCTATCCATCGCTCTCTCATTCACTGTCATTCAGACACACACATGCACACACACTGACAGAGAGAGAGAGGGAGAGAGGGGGAACAGCTGTTGTTGTCTGAGTCATCCACTTTCATTGTGGGAAGAATTTCTTTCCAAGTATAGCATTTTCTTTCTGCCATGACTTCATTCAGCTCAGGTTGAAAATCAAGTTTGTCGTCCACTTGAGTAATAAAAGTTGTCCATAGCTGCACGGAAACTCCAGCTGAGCAACCACAGACTGTTTCTGTACTCGGAGACACAAACCCACCAGAAACAGATTTTGAATATGTTTTTGCAAAATTACATTTCCGTACTTCTGATATTTTCCTCAAGGTACAAATACACCCACATTTCTTTTTTTTTTCCCACATCAAAAATCCGAGACTGGTAGAAAAAAAAAAGTTTGAACATATGTTGTTTCAGGAGGAATGTAGAGTAGATTAGAGTAGAGTAATATCATCATGGCATTATGTATTTACTTAAAAACAAAGAAAAGCATGTGAATGAATGAATGAATGAATGAATGAATGAATGAATGAATGAATGAATGAATGAATGAATGAATGAATGAATGAATGAATGAATGAATGAATGAATGAATGAATGATTACATTTCTATCACAGGCTGGGCCATTGCTTGGATTATGACCTAGTGGCTGTTATTTCCCATCCATCCATTTTCTATACCCACTTTATCCTTTGCAGGGTCAGGGGGGTCTGCTGGAGTCTATCCCAGCTCATTTCAGGTGAGAGGCAGGGGTTACACCCTGGACAGGTCACCAGTCCATTGCAGGGCCACATATGTAGATATACACACAACCAGACATACTCACACTCACACCTACGGGCAATTTAGAATCATCAATTAACCTAGTATGCATGTTTTTGGACTGTGGGAAGAAGCCAGAGTAACCGGAGGGAACTCACGTAAGCACGGGGAGAACATGCAAACTCCACACAGAAAGATCCTGCTGGGCCTGGGAGTGGAACTGGGAACCTTCTTGCTGTGAGGCAACAGTATAACCACTAAGCCACCGTGCTGCCCCGCTGTTATATCCCTTACAAATAAATGATTAATATTAATATTAATAGATCATAAAATGATAGTCGTAATTTTTCTTAGATATGGAGAAAATGTTCCCAGTGTAACTAGAGATGGGTTACAGGCAGAGGACTAATTTTGGTGTGTTACGTGAGACATAAACTGATAAATAAAGATTATTATGATTATGACACAATTAATTGAAATTCCATACATGCAATCAAGAGAAAAAAAAAAAGAATGTGGCTGGTGTATGAATAGTCTATCAGAAATACCGGTTATTACAATGGCCCAAAGTAAAGCTCCGATTGTATTATGTTTTCCTTTAGTTGGCTCTTTTGTTTTGCCTTTTGGACTTTTAAATAAAAGGGGTGACACATTAACTTGGATACATGATCTTTTTTGTCTGACAGTATACATTTTGAATTTCTCCTGTTTACGGTCAAGTAGGATTCCCAGTTTTCTTTTCTATTTCTGAAATATCAGAATAATGACAAAAAGAAGTTTTCAGAGATTTGTTTTTTCATTATTACTTCATAGTTTAGTATTCTTATTACATCTCTCAAAGTGTTTAAAACCCTTAATCACAATGTCCTGCAAAATGTCTAGCTGGTTTGTAAAAATATACTTTTGCTTGTTTTACGATGTCCTTCAGCCTATTTTAGCTCTAATCTCAGACACCAGGATTGCAGGAAAACCATGACCTGAACCCTGAGCAGCACATTAAGTGGAGCAAACAGTGAAAAGTCATGTTATAGCACAGTAATACTCTTTAAAGAGACTTAATTCCTGAATTAATTCATTTCCTTTCAAGGATTAATGAAATATTTTAACTTGAATTGAATTTGAATGTCATATGTGTTGACAATAGTTGTGTATAGACAAAACTTGCACAGTATTTCATCAGCTTTCTGTTTTTATTCAGTTCTAATGCAACAGGCCGATTGGGACGTCCTTCAAATTAAAAAAGAAATTTAAAAAAAACTTCAGGGTCACTTAAGCATGCATGCTATGAAAACAAATTATTTTATTAAGAATGCAACAGTAAACGTCATGAAATGGGAGGATCCGGCTAGATGGAACAGGAGAAATTTTAATTTAAATAGATTTGTGTGCCTATAATCATCCAAATAGAAAATGACCTACAGATCAAACTAGTTTTTGTCTTGATAACCAGAATTCAGTAAGAGAAATGTTGAGGTTTAGAAAGACTCCTGAAAGACTTCTTAAAGACCTAAAAGCTGACAGGTGAGAGGACAGGCGGGGGCATGGTGGATGAGACAGAACTATTTGCCATCAGAACAAACATCCCTTAATATTTACCAAAGTGTCATGACGACAGACATTCTTGTCCCAGAATGTTCAACATCGGTCCACTGGGGAAGACATTACTTTGGTAAGGGGAGGATATTGTTTCAAATCTGACCATACAAATGTGATATTTTTGTCTTTTCCCCCCCCTTCAGTCTGTAGCGAGCATTGGAATGGGCCCTGGCATTTATTGCAATGCTATAAACTGGAAAGGCAAAGGTTCTTCAGAGTGTTTAACCCTTGCAAGGTACTAAAGCTCGAGTCAAAATGACCCACGCAAAGGTTCTGTACCTCCAAAAGACTGGGTCATTACCCCTCCACAACTGTTGGTCTGAAATGTGTTGTGCTGATGTGCTGATTTAAGTTTTAGCAAAATCTGGTGGTGTGAATTGTGGCAAAAACATTTACAATTCTTACACTTCTTTTATGGCCAATGAACAGTCCTCCAAATGTCTTGTGTAGCCTAAAGTCAGAGCCGCCGCAAGGGGTGTGCGAAGGGGCCTCGCACTATGGACCGTTTTTTTTTTCTTTTTTTTTTTTCTTTTTTCCCTTATAAATATCAACAGTCACGTTCCATTACAGACCTAAATGTGTACTAGTCTGTGCATATCAATAAATATATGTGCAATGATGCGTGTTTCTGTTGTTCAATACAACTGATCAGACCAAGCGCAGACACAAGGTGCTCTGATCCAGACGGTGGAGTTGGAACAAACTGCCACACAATGTCGAGAGAACGAGACAGATTCAGGAAATTTCCATCAGGGGATGAAAAAATAAAAAAATAAAGAAAATGGAAGAGTTTAATGCCTCTCTGAAAGGCTCGTTTGATAAAATTTGTTACAAAAATCACCGATCCGACTGGGTCTCAAGCAGCCGTGGGGCCCCACGTCGAGGCAAGAGATGATGATGAGGCAGGGGAAGGTATCCAGTATTTTGCTAATTGGAGAGTTAAAATTGAGCATATAGACACCCGATCCGACCCGAAAAACCCAAAAATTTCGAGGGCCCCCCCCAGCCATTTCGCACAGGGCCTCGCAAATCTCCCAGACGGCACTGCCTAAAGTTGTTGGGGTTTTTTTGTTTTTTTTTTAAGTCCTCTCCAGGAAACCCTTCAAAACAAGCCTTATTTTGTGCACTTTTATTCTAACTGCACTGTAGTGATTTTTACATTTTAACATGCTACTGTCGTTGTTTGCAGCAGGGAGATCAATGCACTGTCTGAACATAGTTTTTTAAAGAATCCCTTTTGCTACATTCATTTTGCCACTTCTTCCACATTCTGAGATGCATTTACAGTGGAAATTAAGTCTACAGACCCTGAAGAAATTGGAGAGTTTGTTAAATACATTGACAGAAATAGCAACAAAATATATGTCCGGTTTGTTTTATCTTTAATTCAACAAACAGACATTCAAAGAAATACAGAAATAAATCAATTTCTGGCAATATTTAATAGTGGCGACGCGCACCGTAGGCCGTACCCTACGGCGTAGGGCTGCGTCGATTTAACGCGGCAGCTCCGTGGCGGGACACCTGGGGGGACTCGGGCTCGTTATCGAGAAGGAGACGCGGCTCCCAGGGGAGCTGCGCCGCGAAGGCAGGCCCGAAGGCCGTAAGAACAGATGATCTACAGCTTTGGAATGCTTATGAATGTGGTCGAAAACGCATATCTTCGGTTATGTGTGGAAGGTCTTTTTTTTTAAAACGATGTAATGTGGATACAATTATTTTATAAACGGAGGGGGGAAATATTTGGTTTTAAAAATACCCGGCTACGTGTGTACATAGCCTGAGTTTATCCTCAATAACGAGGGTATGGTTCTTTTTCCTTACTTGTTTTGGGGGGGGCCGTTCCAGAGGTTGTTGATGGATTGAGGTCTGGACTCTGATTGGGTCTGATTGGGTCTTTTTCTTTTTTGAAGCCATGTCTTGCCTGATTTTTATTTGTGCGTTAGGTTATTGTCATGTTGCAGTGTAAAATAAATTTTGGTAATGGAGCTTTCTGACGGGTTTTGCATCAGAGTAGCTTGGAGTTATTTATTTCCCTGTCTATCTTGACAAGTCCAGCTGCAGAGAAGCAGCCCCAAAGCTACTGCAACCCCTGCTGTGCTTCACTGTGGGTGTGGTAGCCTATTCCTCGATTGGTACTTTTTGCTGCCAAAAATACCATTCAGATTAAGAGAAATTATTA